>NC_044356.1:3459164-3567873 GCF_007364275.1 Archocentrus centrarchus
GATGGAGACTCAGGTGGAGCTCATCTGACTGACCATCAGATCCTCCATGTGTTCATGAACAGACAGCTCAGCTCATTTCTGCTCTCACTAAAATCAGCAGCACTGAGGAGGAAGTAACACTGAGCGTGAGGACAGAGAAGAGTTCAGGGCAGCGCTCACAGCTTTGAGCTGATTACACACTTGTTCTGATAACATCTCCCCTCCTAAACATGAACTCTCCTGGTTGCAGCTATCACAGCCACAACAGGCAGCAGACAGGATTATTTTCACCATTCGATTTTGTGTAATTTGCAGTAAATTGTGTGCCGCAGACTTTGTAATTCACATTTGTGTGACTCATTTAAGTATTCTGCTACTGAAATGGAAACTCTTATAAATACATCTGCTATAAGGCCGGCCGCAAAAATACTCCTGCCTTCAGTCACAATCAGACTCTAAACATTGGTATATAAAATTCCAGCTTTTGTCATGAATATTTTTCACAGGCTGCTCTCGTTTTAAGTGACCCGCAGAAACAGCAGGGCTAAAACAAGCTGGTGAAGTAAGATGTGCATTTTGTAGTCCAGCTTCTGCACATTGTAGTTTAAACACAAATTCTCAGAGCACTGCTGTCCCCGTTTCCTAAGTCTTTATCAGTGCTCCTACCCAGCGGTTAGGAAAAGGAGACAGGAAGGACTTCTGAAACACACCAACAGTCTTGATGTTGGACTAAATCCTGAGTTCGTGTGTTTGTTGGGAAGCTGCAGCTTCACTTTTATTTGATGTTTTTTCTTCTAACTTTCGCTTAATCCCACAATTCTTACCTTAAAATTTTAGAAAAAGACCTGATATATTGTTAAATATGACAAGTATAACATGACAAATAAACAGAGAGGACTGGTTTCTAACCGGCTGCAGGCCCTCTGCCATCTCTCCAGAGCCGATGTGCGTAAGGTGGATGAAGTTAGTCGGTTCTCCTATCATACTGCGATCAATCTTCCTCCTCTTCTTCTTCTATGAAGACACAGACAAACATTCCCCACATTATTAAAGAGTCTCTCATGTGTGTGTTATTATTGTGTGATACTATGCTTATCTATATTTGAGCAAGATGACAAAAGCCAACAGATAAAACATCCTCCTACATAAGGAGTTAATCATAGAGGTCCACAGAGATATCTGCTGGGAGTGATACTTTTCATATTATACATGCTTCTTCCTTTAGGTAATTATTATTAGACAATACCCATCTCTGATGAGGATATCATCCATCCATTAATGAAAATTTAAATAAATGTAAAAGATAACATTACAGCCACATTTCATAACAGAAACCCTTCAGCAGATGTTTTATTACCTTCGGCAAAACCACTTTTTCCCTAATTTGGAGGCTTTGCCCTAAATTTTGATCCAAATACTTTTAGTCACCCCTGGATTCATGTTTTCAATATTAACAATACTCATTAAATTAAATCAACTGTAAGCATGCTGTAAGAAGTTCATATTCTGTGATTATCGTTAACATTTCTACAAATACATTTTGGTAACCACATCCTAGAACAGACACAAAACATTTCCATGGTAAACAAATTAGAGAAAATACTGCACTCTGTACATGGGTGTATACTACATAACGTCTTTCTATTTATATAATCTATAGTGATAAGGTAGATATAATACATACTTACAAAGTATTCACATCATATTAAAGTCATGTGTATACAGGATAATTACTACATAATGCGCCCATACTACATAATATCAATGCATTATGTATGACTATAATCATAAGGCAACCATGTTGTTTACATTTGAGCAATATTGCTGAGCAGTAGGTATGGCTTTAATATTGCTCAATGATGAGTCATAGTCTGTTCTATTTATGTTCACGAGTCATCCCTGACCAACAGCCAATCAGAAGTTGGTATCACAGGCTAATCAATCAGGCTACAGCCTAGAACTGATGTTCTGATAACCAGACTGGATCTTTACCTGGAAGTTTCTCACTATCAGCTACTGCCAGCTGTTCAGTGACTGAGGTCAGCTGATAGATATGGGGAATCTGCACTTTCTCCATTTTACTCAATAATGGTCAAGTAGATACAGTCAATCACACAGCACAATATGATCACTAAGCCAATCAGGCATGAAAAAGAGGCTGCATATCATTAGCATATATTATCATAGCATTAGCAGCCTGAAATCCTCCATGTTGTTTACTCTCCACTTCAGATAAATACAGCCAAAATGTACAAAGGTACTAAACTTCCAGAAATATGAATATCGTGTTGTACATCTTTGAAAAACACATACGCCAAATTTCAGGCTCAACTCCTTGTGCTTTTTGAGTCAACAGACTGGAAAGGTAAAACCCAGGGATCTAGCTAGAAGCAATTCACAGCCCGGCGGTATCAGTCGACTGGGTGGGGGTTCCCACTGGCTTTCTGACAGCAGTTCCGATAGCATACTGGTGACATTCCTCAGGCCCTGTCTTATCTCAAAGACCTCATAATACGTATCACCTCAATAGAGCACTTCGCTCAGAGACTGCTGGCTTACTTGTGGTCCCTGTGGTAATCGAAAACCAGAGGTGAGAAGTAATGAAGAACAAATTCTTCATTACTGCACATAAGTAAGTAGACTTTTCAGGTATCTGTACTATTTTCTAACAACTTTTTACTTTTACTCCCTACATCTTTACACAAATATCTGTACCTTCTACTCCTTACATTATCCAAACAGTCTTCTTACTTTAAGTTTAAGACATTTGAGGGGAGTTTTCACTGCACGCTTTCAAACATCAAATTGATTTGAGCCTAAATGGAGGAACAATAACACATAAGGGACGATTCTGTTGGTGTATCCATCACCAGGGCCTATCACATAGAAAGAGATGGAAGAGGCAAAAACATTCATTTTATACATCATTTATAGCGCTTGTAATGATGTTTTTGGTGCAGCTGTGGTCACAATACTTACACACCTGACTAGTGTTATGGAAGGGGGGCGAGCATAAATGGAGTAATATTTTAAAGTGGCAGGTAACTTCAAATGCAGCATTTCGAACAGCTCATCAAATACCAGCAAACACACAAACTGTTTGTGCGCAGTTTGTCACACAGTGTGTCTGCGAGCTGAAGGTCCAGCTGCTGAATTTCCCAGAGTGAGAAAGTTCACTCAGAGATGGAGAAAGATGGAAGAAAGAGGAAGCAGAGAGGTTAAAGGTCAGGACTGCTCAGTGACATCTGATAAACTGGGAATTTAAAGCTTATATTTTTAAAATCAGATACTGGATCTGTGTATGATGTGAAGTTTTTCATATACTGAAATGTCCTGCAAAATAAACTGAGGTACACTACCTCTGTGTTATTCAAATACTGCAGTTTAGTGCAGGATAAACAGGTTAGTTTGCTGTACTGTGGTGCGTTTGCAGTAAAGCTCTGTGTTGGACTGGTGCAGAGTGGCTGTGGTGTTCATGGTCAGTTCCAGGTTACATCAGTGCAGCAGAGATGAGTTTGAATTTAAGCTGATGATGCTGAGATTCATTCATTCAATTCAACCTTCACACCAGCTGCATGCAGTCAGCATGAAGACAGTATAAACAGTACAGTACTGAGTAGGGGTGGCTGAATTCAGTTCATGCACACAGAGCAGCAGCAGCTGATCTCAGCCTGCACACAAAGAAAATCTGCTGGAGCTCTCAGCAGAAATGACTGTGATTCTTTACCCACACTGAGCCACTACAACTGGACTGAGGGCTCCCCCACCTGCTGAACCCCCTGATTATTCTCATTTTGGTGTTCAGGTGTTCCAAAGAACTTGTGTCGCCTGCTCAATGGCTCGCCAGAAAGTATATTCATGTACATGAAAGTTAAGTGTTGAGCAGTTAATATTTAAGGATAGATTTTACAGTAATTGTTCTTCATGGGGTACTGTATAAAATTCTATTTAATACATGAAAGTTATTTCATTCAATATTGATAAAGATTGTGTATCTGTGTCTTTTTTTCACTTTCAGGTGTTGTGTGTTTTTTGTATGTATTTTTTTAAACAGGTGCAGGAGTTGGTGAACCCTTGTATGTTTCTGCCTGGGCTCTGTCCCCTTTTCTTTTCTCAAGAGGAGCCTACAGAGAGCTCATCTTGGAAAAGCCAATATGTTTGGCACAACAGTGTGGGCTTATAAAAATAAATTGATAAGGATATCTGACATAGGAAATCCAGAGATGAGACAGCTGAGAATAAATGATGGAAAGAGTGATTAAACTAGCATCAAAGGAGACGGTGTTATGGTTCCTGTGCTCTGCAGCGATCCCTCAGCGTCTCCCTGAGCTCTACAGGTCTGCGTGCTATCATCATCAGCGTGGATCACCGACTTTGTTATAAAATCAAAATCAGAAATTAAAAAAAGAAAGCATCAAAATCAAATAAAATCATTTATAACAAAGTTTGGCTACATGTCCAATGTGTAAAATATAACCGCTGATAGCTCTCTATGCTGCATTCAGGGACGCTCTGAGCCCTGGCAATCAGCCACTAAACGCCTCATTAAAATCCCATTCTGCTCCCAGCTAATCCGGCTGTGTGGAAACACTTCTTGGCCACAGTCACCATCATTTAGGTCTGATTTAAGAGGCTTATGCTCCTCAGGATTATCAGAGTTCTTATGTAACGGCAGCTGCAGGTCGAAAAGACTGGAACAGAGGTCAAAGTTCATTGATCAAAAGAAATCCAGAATTTCTGGAAAAGGAGACACAAAGTTCCTGGAACAAGTTCAGAAATTTAAAAATGAAAACAGAAAGCCGAGAGACTAAAAGTTGATCATGAGGGGTTTTTTTTTTTTTTTGCTTTGTTGGATTGTTTTCATATTTTCAAAATAAATCTGCACAAGGATTTTAAAAATAAATCTTTGGCATTTATTGAAATCTGACAGTGACTTCTTTTAAATATTTAACTAATTGTTCTCATATTTTATTGATTCCTCAGGATCTAAATAAGCAGTCTGACATTAATTAGAACAGAAGTGTACAGAGTGTGGGTGGCTTTCAAATGCAGTAAGACAGTAAATGAGGTAAACAAAGAGTTTGATGCTGATCAGATCTTAAAATGATAAGTGTGTTTGTCAGTGTCTCTGCTGATTGGCTGAAGTTTGATTTGTTCATCGGTTTTTCAGCTTGAAAGAATGAAGCGTGAAACACCTGAAGCATCAGTTAGACGAAGCTTTACAGCAGAGTTAAGAATCCGTGTTTATCTTCTTCAGCATCTTTTTAGCTTCACACCGAGCGTGACTGCAGATTAGACGCTGAAATCAGATGAAACTTTCTAAACAAACACAGACAGATATCAGACACACCGTCACTCTCCGCTCTTAAACTCTTCCTCTGAATCTTTCCTGAATCAGACGTCAGGCTGACGAGCCTGCTGGCATCCTGTGGTCGACCAGCTGGAAGTGAATCATCGCCGCTCAGCCTGCACGCTGCCTCCTGCCTCCTCCGCAGGGACGGCTGTTGTCGTGGCAACAGCAGGAATAAAACAACAACTGGGCAACGATGGCTGACAGACTGGAAGAGTCCTCTTTAACTGAGCAGGATGTTACAATAATGGCCATTAGTCATCCAATCAGAGCGAAGCACACTAAGGGCTCTGCCTACATCCTGTTACATCTGAGGTAGAGGTGAAACACCCCGGGGACCCCACATTTACTTGATTACACTGTTTTTGGTAGATTTGTACCTCTGTTGTCCTTTTTTGTCCTTTTGTGATCTTTTTATTTTTTGGGGGGCTGTTTTTACTTTGCATTCTTGTCTCTCTCTCTCGCTCTCTCTGTGACTTCCTTGTGGAGATTTTTTATGTTTTTTAAAAAATATTTTTAGGTTGGCCTTTTTACTCTTTCTATGAATAAACTACTGCGCAGAAGATACTCCACTGTATTTGTCTAAGCAGCCAGACGAATGCTGAAGCTAGTTTAAAACTAACTGCTCCCAGATTTACCCCTGAACAGATGTCTGGTTACACTAAGGCTTTCTCTGTGGTCATTCTGCATCGTTGTGGGTAAACTGTGTCTGTTATAGGGCTGCAACGATTCTTCAAGTAACTCAAATAATTCGATTATAAAAAATCCTCGACACAAATTTGTTGCTTCGATGCTTCATTTAAACTCTGCAGCTCAGGTGTCTGTGTAATCGGACTGGATCACCGCCGAGACGTTTTTCCACGCCTCCAATGCTCTCTACACCCGTGTGTCTGAGTGTGTGTGTGTGTGTGTGTGTATTGTGCTCACTGTGCTGAGAATTTCAGCAGTTAGCTACCAGAATGGATCCCAAGCCCCACATATTGCTAGCGAGCGCTGCCATTAGCACTAGCAATTGTTTGGTACCAACAGGGAACACCTGTACTGAACACCTGCTCAGTACAAATTATTGATGCTTTAATCCCTGATTAGTGACTAAAAATAGACCTGCAATAGAAACGTATTTAGGGGGACGAGTGTGAATACAAAGCATTATAACATTTAGCTTGTGCAGCCCCCAGTTTTTCATCAAAAACTCTGATAACACAACAGCAGCAGCTGTTTTACGTGCTGTTTGTCTGCACATGTGCAAAACAACGAGCTCAGGTGGAGCAAAAGGAAACGTTTTTCTATTGTCCAAATCAGCAGCGCTTGTTCCTATAACCACCTTAAAACCTTTGCTGGGAAACAGCTGGAGCTCCTTCATCAACCACCTGATCAGTAAGTGAAGAACAGAGAACTTTGTAGCTCTCCATTCATTCTGTTTGTTTCACAGCGAACTGTAGTGCGGACAATAAAATATGCAGATGAACTGTTAATAAGACAAAATATCGATTACTAAAATCGATAGCTGGAGCTCTAGTCTGTTATTTCACTCTCCCTCAAATTTCTCACAGCAGTTTTTTCTTCTTGTTTTAAATCTATTTTAATTGTTCATTCAACAACGTGAAATTAAAAATGCCCAAAGTCTGTGAAAGAGACCTGAATTTGTCTGGTTGTGCTGAGCAATTTGTTGTAGTTATTTTTGCTCTAGTTGACTCTTTTGGATTAAACATAATAATAATAATAATAATAATAATAATAATAATAATAAATCTTTGGGGGTTGTTTTAGAGATTGATGTATTCATTTTCCATCCATCCATCCATCCATCCATCCATCCATCCATCCTCTTCTGCTTTATCCGGGGCCGGGTCGCAGGGGCAGGAGCCTAAGCAGAGAAGCCCAGGCTTCCCTCTTCCCAGTCACCTCCTCCAGCTCATCCGGAGGGACTCCAAGGCGTTCCCAGGCTAGCCGAGAGATATAATCTCCCCAGCGTGTCCTGGGTCTACCACAGGGCCTCCTCCCGGTGGGACATGCCCGGAACACCTCACCCAAAAGGCGGTCAGGAGGCATCCTAATCAGATGCCCGAGCCACCTCCACTGGCTCCTTTCGATGTGGAGGAGCAGCGGCTCTACTCTGACCCCTCCCGGATGGCTGCACTCCTCACCTTATCTCTAAGGGAGAGGCCAGCCACCCTTCGAAGGAAACTCATTTCTGCCGCTTGTATTCGCGATCTTATTCTTTCGGTCACTACCCAAAGCTCGTGACCATAGGTGAGGGTAGGAACGTAGATCGACCGGTAAATCGAGAGCTTCGCTTTTACAATAAGCTCCCTCTTCACCACGACAGACCAGTGCAGCGTCTGCATCACTGCAGAAGCAGCCCCGATCTATCTGTTGATCTCCCGCTCCCTTCTCCCATCACTCGTGAACAAGACCCCGAGATACTTGAACTCCTCCACTTGGGGCAGGAACTGTTCTTGAGACGGAGAGGGCACTCCACCCTTTTCCGGCTGAGGACCATGGCCTCAGACTTAGAGATGCTGATTCTCATGCCGGCCGCTTCACACTCGGCTGCGAACTGTTCCACTGCGAGCTGGAGGCCCCCCCCGATGAAGCCAACAGGACCGTGTCATCTACAAAGAGCAGAGATGAGACTCTGAGGCCACCAAAGAAGAAGCCTTCCGCCACCTGGCTACGCCTAGAAATTCTGTCCATAAAAATTATGAACAGACTCGGTGACAAAGGGCAGCCCTGACAGAGTCCAACACCCACAGGAAACGAATGACTTATTACCGGCTATACGGACCAAGCTCTCACTGCGGTTGTACAGAGACTGAATGGCCCGCAACAACAGGCCAGACACCCCATACTCCCGCAGGACCTCCCAAAGGATACCCCGAGGGACATGGTCAAATGCCTTCTCCAGGTCCACAAAGCACATGTAGACTGGTTGGGCAAACTCCCATGCACACTCGAATATCCTTGAGAGGATAAAGAGCTGGTCCAGCGGTCCATGACCAAGACGAAAACTGCATTGTTCCTCCTGGATCCGAGGTTAGACTAACAGACGGACCCTCCTTTGCAGCACCCTGGCATAGACCTTACCAGGGAGGCTGAGGAGTGTGATCCCCCCGAAAGTTGGAGCACACCCTCTGGTCTCCCTTCTTAAAGATGGGGACCACCACCCCGGTCTGCCAATGCAATGGCACTGCCCCAGATCTCCACACGATGTTGCAGAGGCGTGTCAACCAAGACAGCCCTACAACATCCAGAGCCTTCAGGAACTCAGGGTGAATCTCATCCAACCCAGGGGCCCTGCCACCAAGGAGTTGTTTAACTGCCTCAGTGACCTCACCCCCAGTGATGGTCATCTCCCTCGTCCCTAGACTCTGCTTCCACTACAGAAGGCGTGTCAGTGAGATTCGGGAGGTCCTCGAAGTATTCCTTCAACCGTCCGACTATAGCCTCAGTTGAAGTCAGCAGCACCCCACCCGCACTATAAACCGTGTGAGTGGAGCATTGCTTTCCCCTCCTGAGTCGCCTGATGGTTTGCCAGAATCGCTTCGATGTCATCCGAAAGTCTTTTTGCATAGCCTCACCGAGCACCTCCCACACCCGAGTTTTTGCTTCGGCCACTGCCCGAGCTGCATTCCGCTTGGCTTGCCGATACCTGTCAGCTGCCTCCGGAGTCCCACAGGCTAACCAAGCCCGATAGGACTCTTTCTTCAGCTTGATGGCTCCCTTCACCTCCGGTGACCACCATCTGGTTCGGGGGTTACCACCATGACAGGCACCAACCACCTTGCAGCCACAGCTCTGAGCAGCAGCCTCAACAATGGAGGTGCGGAACATGGTGTATTCGGACTCAATGTCCTCAGCCTCCCTCGGAATGCTGTTAAAGTTCTGCCGGAGGTGGGAATTGAAGATCTCCCGGACTGGGGCTTCTGCCAGACGTTCCCAGCGCACCCTCACAATACGTTTAGGTGTGCCAGGTCTGTCCAGCATCTTCCCCCGCCACCTGATCCAACTCACCACCAGGTGGTGATCAGTTGACAGCTCAGCTCCTCTCTTCACCCGAGTGTCCAGAACATACGGCCGCAGATCTGATGATACGATTACAAAATCGATCATCGACCTGTGACCTAGAGTGTCCTGGTGCCATGTGCACTTATGGACATCCTTATGTTCGAACATGGTGTTCGTTATGGACAAACTGTGGTTTGCACAGAAGTCCAATAACAAAACACCATTCGGGTTCAGATCGGGCAGGCCGTTCCTCCCAATCACGCCCCTCCAGGTCTCACTGTCATTGCCCACGTGAGCATTGAAGTCTCCCAGCAAGACTATGGAGTCACCAGATGGAGCACTCTCCAGCACCCCGGCCAGCGACTCCAAAAAGAGTGGGTACTCTGAACTGTCAGGACCCATTCCCCAGCCCGAAGGCGCAGGGAAACAACCCTCTCATCCACGGTGAAAAGTCCGACGTACAGGCAGCAAGCTGGGGGGATACAAGAATACCCACCCCAGCTCACCGCCTCTCACCGAGGGCAACTCCAGACTGGAACAGAGTCCAGCCCTTCTCCAGGAGACTGGTTCCAGAGCCCAGGCCATGCGTTGAGGTGAGCCCAACTATATCTAGCTGGTATCTCTCAACCTCACGCACTAGCTCAGGCTCCTTCCCCACCAGAGAGGTGACATTCCATGTCCCAATAGCCAGTCTTGATAGCCGGGGATCGGTCTGCCAGGGCCTCCGCCCTCGGCCACCGCCCAACACACACTGCACCCGACCCCTACGACGCCTCCTGCGGGTGGTGGGCATACAGGAGGGTGGGCCCATGTAACCTCTTCGGGCTGTGCCCGGCCGGGCACCACGGCTAATGCCCGGCCACCAGACGCTCTCCCTCGAGCTCCCTCCCCAGGCCTGGCTCCAGGGTGGGGACCTGGTAACCCTATCCCGGACAGGGTAAACTGTTCCCTTGTTGTTACAAACATAGGGGTCTTCTGAACCGCTCTTTGTCTGGACCCTCACCGTTTGCCATGGGAGACCCTACCAGGGGGACAAGCCCCCGGGCAACATAGCTCCTGGGATCACTGGGACACACAAACCGCTCCACCACGATAAGGCGGCGATTATTTTATTTTGGGAGTGTTTTGATTTTTTTTAAATATGTTTTAAACTCTTAGTTTGACTCTTTGAATTCCTCTTCCATGCAGCAGTGCAGACCCATCACTCCTAAATTTACTCCCTAACATTTGTGTGTCTGTTCTTTTCCATGGCATTGGTTCTTTTGTACTGTTTTTCTGGTCATTCATTTAGTTTTTCTGGTCATTTCATGTCTCTTTTGAATGGTTATATTGATCTTTCCATTAGATTTACAATTTTAAACAACCACTCAGTCCACAGTCGTCCCATTCAGACATCCTACCACACTCCAGTCAGATTATTTCCAAGACTTCAAACTTTTAATCAATTATTTTCTTAGAATTTTTAATGGTTTTCACATTTCTAAACCTTCCAGAAAATTCATCAAACTCCAGGTAACAGGAACTGAACTGATATCAGATTTAAAAGGCACTCACTAAGCAGCTTCACGGAGTCTGAAGCTGATCTGAGAGCAGCTTTATTGCATAACACTGAGACGCTGCTGAGCAAACAGCAGAAGAAAAAAATCTCCTGGCAACAGCTGTGTTGAGTAGATAAACAGCAGCTCCCCACCACCCTTATCATCATCATCATCATCATGTAATCAGTGAGTCAGAGCAATCAAAGCTGGGGACAGGCTGGAATTTCAAAATAAAAGGCTGAGGATCAGACCCAGTGCCAGCTGTGTTTTATGGTGCAGACTGGCCGACAGGAGGCAGGTGACATCATCCACATGTCCTAAACAGAGCCAATAGTCCCTGAGCGGGGGCCTTGTGCGGAGCTGCGTATTATATCAAGCGCTGCAGTGTTTACATATGAATGAAGTCAGACAGGTTCTGACTGACAGAGAATTAAAACAGTTCAAGTAAAACTTAAAAATTACTTTCCCAAAAAGACAAAAGATACACAATCACAGTTACGGCCAGTTCCCCAAAAGGTTCTGAAAATAAAATAAAAGCTGAATGCAAAAATCTTGTTATTTTTGCTCTTTTTCATTGTACAGCACTTTGTTGCAGTTGCTGTTTTTAAAGTGCTTTAAAAATGAATAAAGTAAAGTAAAATCATTTAAAGCTGATATTTAAGTGGAAGTAGCACAAAGACAATATATTAAATCCGGGTGATTTGCTCCTTTTTCGGAAATATTTGTTCATTTTATTTGATATTTTTATTGTATAATTTATGTGGGATGTAATTTCATGTGAATAAACCTTTTTATTACATTGTTAAAGTACACTGTTCAAAAAAATTCAAGAGACACTTTGAAAACACATCAGACCTCAATGGGAAAAATCCTGCTGCTATCATTACTGATATGGACGGGGTGATGTGTTAGGAATGAAAGGATGTTACAGCGTTTAATAGAAATGAAAATGATCAACCTACAGAAGATGAACTCAACGACTCCCCAAAAATCAAAGTGAAAAAAAAAGCTGCAGCAGGAGGCAACCTGAAATTCACTGCAGAAACTTAAATGGTACTCAGCAGATTGTATGGCCTCCACATGCTGCCTGACAACATCGGGGCTCCTAATGAGATGATGGATGGTGTCCACGGGGATCTCCTCCCAGATCTGGACCAGGGCATCACTGAGCTCCTGGACAGTCTGAGCTGTAACCTGTCAGAGGGGCTGAAACATCCCAGAGGTGCTCTATTGGATTTAGTTCAGGTGAGAGTGGGGGCCAGTCGGTGGTATCAATTCCTTCATCCTCCAGGAACTGCCTGCATACTCTCACCACATGAGGCACCAGGAGGAACCCAGGACCCACTGCACCAGTGTAGGGTCTGACAGGTCCAAGGATTTCATCCTGATACCTGATGGCAGTCAGGGTGTTGTTGCCTGTAGAGGTCTGTGTGTCCCTCCATGGATATGCCTCTCCAGACCATCACTGACCCACCACCAAAGCCAGTCATGCTGACCGATGTTACAGGCAGCATAACGTTCTCCACGGCTTCTCCAGACTCTTTCAGGTCTGTCACATGTGCTCAGGGTGAATCTGCTCTCATCTGTGAAAAACACAGGGAGCCAATGGTGGACCTGCCAGTTCTGGTATTCTATGGCAAATGCCAACCAGGCTCCACGGTGCCGGGCAGTGAGCACAGTGCCCACTAGAGGACGTCGGGTCCTCAGGCCACCCTCATCAAGTCTGTTTCTGAGTGTTTGGTCAGAGACATTCACACCAGTGGCTGCTGGAGGTCATTTTGTAGCTCTGCAGTGCTCATCCTGTTCCTCCTGCACAAAGGAGCAGATCCCAGTCCTGCTGATGGGTTAAGGATCTTCTCCTGTCCAGCTCTCCTAGAGTAACTGCCTGTCTCCTGGAGTCTCCTCCATGCTCTGAGACTGTGCTGGGAGACACAGCAAACCTTCTGGCAATGGCACGTATTGATGTGCCATCCTGGAGGAGTTGGACTACCTGTGCAGCCTCTGTAGGGTCCAGGTATGACCTCATGCTACCAGCAGTGACTCTGACCCTAGCCAAATGCAGAACTAGTGAAAAACAGTCAGAAAAGATGAGGAGGGAAAAATGTGAGTGTCCTCCACCTGTGAAACATTCCTGTTTGGGGGGTTGTCTCATTGTTGCCCCTCTAGTGCACCTGCTGTTAATGTCATGAACACCAAAGCAGCTGAAACCGATTAATGACCCCCTCTGATACTTACTAACCACATCAGTATCACAGAAGTTTCACTGTCTTGATATTGTGATTAAAAAGTGTTCCTTTTATTCTTTCGAGCAGTGTATTTGACCACCCACTCTTTCCTCGTGTTTACTTCTGTCATAGCCTCTCTTATTAAGCCCAGTCATGTTAATAATTAACCTTATTAGCTGGCAGATGTTTCACTATTTTTTTAAGCATTACACAATTTCTGTTCCTCCCGTTAAAAATTTATTGAAAAGTGTTGCTGACAACAAATTTAAAATTACCTGAACAATTTTCAAAAAAGCTTCTTTTTCCTGTCTGTATTGTTTTTATGAATGTCTGTAAATGTCCTCATTTACATTTTTCACAGCATCATGACTTTATTGGAAACAGTTGTACAAAGAGATGAGGAGAAAGTAAAAATAACGTGATTGAAAACATCTCTTCCTGTCCCACAAACGTCCATTTGAAGCCTTTTTGTGCAGCTGGAGCCGCTGCTGGAGTCTGAACCTGCTGAGTTTTACAGTCGAGCCTCACAAAGAGACTCAGTCTAACTTCCTGAGTGAAGTCACTGCTGGCATCGGTGTGTGTCTCACTGTGTTTATTAAAGGTGTATTGTTGTGGTGCCACAATGGAACAAACAGAAAACTATAAATACAGGCAGAGGAAGGCGGGAGGAGGAAGAGGAGGAGGGTCTCTGGAGAGGAACAGCAGAACTTCCTCATCACCATGAGCATACAACACATATACAACACAACACCATCATTCAGATGCACACACTCATCACTGAGAACCAGTGACTCTGCAGATCGGCCTCTCTGCTGATTAACTGTTGGTTTAGTCTGTAAATGTGTCATGGAGACCTCCCCGGTCTCTGCAGCAGTCTGTTACATGTAGCACACTGTTGTTTATGATCTGTTTTTTTGATGTGACATGAAGAGTACAAAAAGGGAACTGAGAGGCTGCATTAAGAGGTCAGAGGTCACAGAGAAAGGGGAAGTTGTGCTACCTCTTAAGTGCATGTGTATTTGTGAGCTTGTATCACTATGTTATTTGGAGCACTGTATATTTTAGGGCTTGTGAGGACTTTTGTGGAAGAATATACTTCCTCCTGGACAGACATGCAAAGGCTTTGAGGGTTCCCCTTTAGGTTTCATCTGCTTAGTTCAATTGTATTATTATGTAGCACCAAATCACAACAGCAGTCATCTTAAGGTACTTTATACTGGAAAGAAAACAGCGTACAATATTATTACTCAAGAAAGAACGATCCAGTGCTCCCTAAAGCTAGGACATCTTACTACTCATCATTAATTGAAGAAAATAAGAACAACCCCAGGTTTGTTTTCAGCACTGTAGCCAGGCTGACAAAGAGTCAGAGCTCTGTAGAGCCGAGTATTCCTTTCACTTTAACTAGTAGTGACTTCATGGATTTCTTCACAAATAAAATTTTAACCATTAGAGGAAAAAAAATATTCATAGTCATCTCACCGATACATCTTGATGTACAGCTACTTTCAGCACTGCTGGTATTTGTTTAGACTCTCTCTGATTGATCTTTCTGAGTTAACTTCAATAGTTACTTCCTCCAAACCATCATCGTGTCTGTTAGACCCGTTTCCTACCAGACTGCTCAAAGAAGTGCTTCCATTAAAGTCTTCTTCACACAGTAAGGTTAATTATGGAGTTCCACAGGGTTCTGTGCTAGGACCAATTCTATTTACATTATACATGCTTCCCTTAGGCAGTATTATTAGAAAGCATTCCATATGCAGATGACACTTTATCTATCAATGAAGCCAGATGACGCACATCAATTAGTTAAACTGCAGGAATGTCTTAAAGACATTAAGGCCTGGATGACCTCTAATTTCCTGCTTCTAAATTCAGATAAAACTGAAGTTCTTGTGCTCGGCCCCACAAATCTTGGAAACATTCTCAAAACTTGGAGTCATTTTTGACCAGGATATGTCCTTCAATGCACATATTAAACAAATATGTAGGACCGCTTTTTTGCATTTGTGCAATATTTCTAAAATTAGAAACATCCTTTCTCAGAGTGATGCTGAAAAGCTAATTCATGCATTTATTACTTCTAGGCTGGACTATTGTAATTCATTATTATCAGGCTGTCCTAAAAGCTCCCTGAAAAGCCTTCAGCTGATCCAAAATGCTGCAGCTAGAGTACTGACAGGGACTAGAAAGAGAGAGCAGATTTCTCCCATATTGGCTTCTCTTCATTGGCTCCCTGTTAAATCTAGAATAGAATTTAAAATTCTTCTCCTCACCTACAAGGTCTTGAATAATCAGGCCCCATCTTATCTCAAAGACCTCATAGTACCATATCACCCCAACAGAGCACTTCGCTCTCAGACTGCTGGCTTACTTGTGGTTCCTAGGATACTTAAGAGTAGAATGGGAGGCAGAGCCTTCAGCTTTCAGGCCCCTCTTCTGTGGAACCAGCTTCCAGCTTGGATTCAGGAGACAGACACCCTCTCTATTTTTAAGATTAGGCTTAAAACTTTCCTTTTTGATAAAGCTTATAGTTAGGGCTGGATCAGGTGACCCTGAACCACCCCTTAGTTATGCTGCTATAGATCTAGGCTGCTGGGGGGTTCCCATGAAAATTGAATTGAAATTGAATTATCTCACCGGCGGTGGTTTAGCCACCACACAGCAGCCCATCTTGTGCCAGAAGTCGCTCATGCCGATGCTCCGTCTGTCCAACGGCCGGATGCTGCTTTCTGCTGCTGCCCTGCAGGCCGGAGGAGGAACTACAGCCTGAGGGTAATCCTGGGGCATTCAGACAAAAACTTCACCGACACCAACACTCAGAGGACTAAAACCCTCCAAATACACCCCCGCCTCAGACTGAAGAACAATCAGATCAAGTCAGGATGTCCAGGGATTAACTGAGTGGGTCTTCAGCAGGCAAAGGAAAACGTGTTCATTCTGTAAATCTAACAATAAAAATCTCCAACATTTGTGTTTTAAAATCCAGACTGTGCAGAGTTCAAAGCTGCAGCTTGATCTGTGAAGACAGAAAAAAAATAAAAAAAAGAAATTACAAACATGTTTTTATAATTATTTTCATTTCAAAATGTATAAATTAATTTTTTCTTTTGGTGTTTTTAATGATCGATATAATTTTCCATACAGATTTCATAATAATCCCACAGTTTTAACAGCACAAAGAAAAAGAATTTCAGTTTCACTGAGTCACTGAGAAGCTCACAGATGAGTGACGGTGTTGAGAAACCAGCTTGTGTAAGTTTATCTTTGGCAATCTCATTTTTTTCCTAATAATCTTTTCTCACTTACAAACGTCTCACATTGCATAAATATGCAATCCAATAAATTTCTCTCTTATCACCAAACTCATTTTATATTAATGGACTTTACACTGTAACACTAACTAAAGCTGTTTCTCTAATCACAATATCTCCTTTATTTTGAAAATCCTTGCAGATAAATTCAGTTATTGTATGGCAAAGCAAAAAAAACCAACAGAAACACCTGAACCACAGCGGCTGTCACAGGTAAAGAGTCATACACAGCAACCGTCTGATGTATTTGTATTTTGAAAATATCAAAAACTTTAACAAATATGTCAGTTTGATTTAAAAAAGCTTGGTTGTTGCTTGTTTTTGAGTAATTCATGTTGCTACAGTTTGTTAAATCTGTAAGTTAATTATTTAATCATGCTGACAGGAGTAGGAAAAATACTCTCAGGCTCCGCAGGTTAAGACATAAAAGCGTGAATGACCTGTAATTTCAATCATAATTGATTTTGTATTTATTCTGTTGTTACTATAATTTATTCTGAAAGGTCACATGTTGGACCGATGGTATCAATACAGCAGCACAAATGGAGAAAACTCCAGAAAACTGATCCAGAAACAGCAGATACTCACAGACAAATCTGCGGTGTGCTGAATGAAGAACATGACCATGAAATAACTGAGACTACAACAGCGTCTGAAACCCAAAAATGTCCTTCAGCATTCCTCACATGGCAGGAAAACGGGAACACGCTCTGTCACCGAGCTGCATGGGAACCAAACCCTCAGAGACGTCAACACGGGAAACACATCAGGCATGACTAAACACTGGGTGTGGTCCAAACTCTCTCTCACTCTCACACACACACACACACACACACACACACACACACACACACACACACACACACACACACACACACACACACACACACACACATACACCCTTTTAATGTGTGTTTCTGGGCGTTTCTCTCTAACTGTTGGTAAGATGAAGCAAACTGATCCTGAAACTTGACTCTAAATGTTGATTAAATCACTCAGACCTGACCTTTGACCCCTCAGATGGGATGTTTACAGACCAGTTATCAGAGTTTTTTCCTTTTGTTGTAGTTTTGTTTTTTTTCACACTTAGTTTCAGTTTCTAGTTCAGTTGTAGTTCCTCTGGTACAGACTACCAGCTCACTGCTTTAATAAAACACAATTAAAGTCGCTCATGAAGACAAACGCTGAGCTGCACGATACTGCAATACAGTCACGAGTACCAGCAGACTTAAAAGATGATTAAAAGCACTTCAGCTCTTGAAATATAAAAAATTAATCACAATTTTATTGCAAAAAAACAAAAACAAATCATGTTTGCTTTTATAGAGAATCTACAAAAATGTGAAACACTACACTAACATACTGATTTTCAGCTGTACTGAGCCACATGTGCTGCTTCAGAGTAATAAAACTTTAACAGACTTTTAAACTTCTAACCTTCTCCTTGACCTAAAAGCATTGAGTGACCCCGTAGAGGACCACAGGCCGGTCGCATGTCTGTGTAGTCTCGGCTTTTTGTGGTTCTGCAGAGTGGGACATCCTTCGGCCCGTGAGTCTGTGATGAAGTGACGTCAGCTCTAAATTTAAACGCTGCTCGGATGCAGAGAGTCGGGTTCAGCTCCTGATTACACGCAGGACTAAAGCAAGTTCCTGCTCTGGAGTCCGTCCAGCACATTTCAGCAGACGATAAGGAAAGAATGTGGAGGCCAGAAACATGTAGCTTCACGCTCCACATCCACCCCGATCAGCAGAGAGGAATTCAGCCCACGGCTCCGACACCTGAAGGAGGCCCAGAGAGGACTTCCTGCATTCTTCTGTGTGAATCAGATGATTACGTTTACATCATGTTTCATCCTGACCGAGCAGCAGAAAGAGGGCGATTCTCCTGAAGTCTTCACACCAAGTGAAGTTCAGCTTCTCTTCAACAGCCTGATTAAATCGGGCTGACGCAAAACCTCAAACACCCTGAAAGTCTGTCAGGAACAAACGCTGTGTTTGGACTGAGACTCAGATTCTGGGTTTTTATAAACGTCAGGTAGAAATAATCCAGACGCTTCCTCTGAAAGCCCGACAGATGAGCTCCAGCAGAACCTTCTTAACTTTGCAGGTTCTGAACACAGTTTGGATGCAGCCGGAGTTTCGGTGACCTCCACCCACAGCCACGGACGGCTGAACCGTTTCCTCCCGAGGCTGAGGGGATAAACGGGACCTCTGCTGCAGAAAGCTCAGAGGTTTCTGTGGCTGAATGATGTGAAATCAACAGGAGGTCAGGGCAGATGTACGACTTTAATCTGGACTAAAATGAAAAGTTATATTTTCTTCTTTTTGTGATTAAAGCTAACAACTAACATTTGACTGAAAATAAATGAAAATCAAACGTCGACACAGACGCGGGTGGTACGCTCTCAGACTGCCTGCAGGAGTGACTGAATGAGCAGATGAAAGGCTTCATGCGAGCTGCTGTTCAAACTGTGTGTGTGAGTTTCTGGGTTTGTTAGCAGAATATTTGTCACATGATGTCAGCGTGAGGAGGAAAAACAGCTTCTCCCTCCCCGTCTGTCTGCAGGTGGTACGGTCCGGCTGCTGCAGGTCTGGATTTGGGAAGTGAAACAGCGTCTGCTTAATTCATGTGAGGAAGTTTGAGGTGGAAGTGAACTACAGAGTTTCCATCCTGTTTACTGATTTCATCGCACATCATGACAGTTTAAAAATCTCAGAGACAAACAGAAACCAACCCGCAGACATCATGTGATCACCATCGTCACCGCTGACCTCCTGATCTGACATCAGCTGAACATTCATCAGCCCGAAGACTGAATCAGGCGAAACTCCAAGAAAACAACAGCAACAACGACCTGTTTGTGTTTGTGGGACGATGGCCCGCAGGTCACATGATCACACTTTAATCAGCTGAGAGAGGACGGCAAAGACGACTTTATTTAAAGATGCCTGCTGAACAGTTTTACACTCATCAGTGACTCATTTTACCAGCTTTGATATCTGGAAGTCATCGAGCCTGAAGTTTAATGATTTAGTCCTTCAGATGCTGAACAACCAATAATTCTTAGCCACTGTTTTTGAACCTCCTGAGTCATCATTTTAAAGCTGAATAATCTCTCCTGCATACATCCTGCTACACAATTCTGTGTTTTTATCCTTGAACTCTGCTACAGCATCTCTGAGGATCACAGATCAAAGTAATGCTTCTGTTTCTGACACTGAACCTCAGTTCTCAGCTCCTCTGTCTGAAACAAGCCGACTGAGCTCCTGTCTCTTTAAGGCCTTCCTCAAGGCCTTTCTTCTGATTGGCTAGCCCCTGGAAACCTGCTGAAGGGCAGATGCTCACTTTTTTCTAATGTAGAAAAACAGTGACAACATTTCTGATTTCATATGACGACATAAAAAGAATCTGTGACACACTGATGTTTAAAAAAAACAAACATCAATACACTGACCTCAGTATTTCCTGCTTTTAATATAAATATCCCACCCTTGGATTATCCACACAGGATTACAGTCTATAATCTAATAAAAAATATTCAATACAAATATTTCCACGTTTATCCTCTGTTTTAGCTTGGCTACCAGCACTTGACTCGTCTTCCTATTTCCATTCACACATTTCTTTTTTCCTCAATTAATTTGTTTGAGTTTTATTTCTTTAACCCATCACAAAATTTCAGGATTAAAAATAGTCCAATATGCCGATGACACCCGACTGTGTGTGTAAGCTGAGGTAAATAATTTAAAGTCTTCCCTGAGAGCTGAATTCTTAGATAACAGGCAGAGTGAAGTGTTTCATTTTCTGCTTTCTGGATTCACTTCCTCCTTGCTAAACTCAGACGCTCACTTCCTGCTGCTGCTTATCTCAGCTGATAAGAAAAAATATGAGGGCCTCCTCATTATGCTGAGGACCGTTTACAGAGCTGAAAAACAGGCGAATAAATAAATTC
Organism: Archocentrus centrarchus; assembly: GCF_007364275.1. Taxonomy (NCBI): domain Eukaryota; kingdom Metazoa; phylum Chordata; class Actinopteri; order Cichliformes; family Cichlidae; genus Archocentrus; species Archocentrus centrarchus. Next base: position 3,479,535 of record NC_044356.1, read on the forward strand.
CCATCTTTGGTGACAGAAACTATGAAAGTGATTAAAATATTCTCTATATCCTCCATTCAGGGCCAATAACTGTAAAAACACTCAAAGCAGCCTGTCTGCATGCTCACAATATAGTTTTATTTATGCAGCACATTTCATTCCAAACTCAATGAGCTCACCATAAAAGATAAAAACATTAAAAAATGTTGGTCTGAAGCCTTTAAGGCAACAAAAACATCAACACAAAGAAATAAAACACGTTAACACTCGCAGACACACACACACAGTTAGTGAGTGCAGGTCTGTGTGAACAAAAAGGTTTTGAGTCCGTTTTTGAATGTAGACACAGCTGTAACTGACCTCAGGTCAGCAGGACCACAGCAACTGAAAGCACCCTCAGCACCCTGAGATCTGATTCTGGAACAGTGAGAGGTGTGACCGGGTTATAGACACTGGTCAGAGGTGCACTGGGGGCCAAACCACTGAGAGCTTTATGAACTGAAGGACTTTAAAGGTGATTCTGTGTTGAACTGGGAGTCAGTAGGTGCCCTCAGTCCTGGGGTCAGGGGTCATGTTCCTGTGAGGACCCTGGTGCTGCGTTCTGAATGAGCTGAAGTCATCCTGCTGATGATTTGCAGAGTCTAACCTGCTCGATATGAAGCGTGGACCAATTTCTCAGAGTCCGTCTGAGGAGTTTTCTAACTTTAATATATCTTTGATAGAAAGTTCTGATGACCTTATTGATCATCAAAGCTGAGATCGTGGTCCAGAATGATGCCTGGGCTCCTGACTCCAGAGACAGGGATGATAAATATGAACATTTTCTGTCTGACAGCTGTTTCTGTGCTCTGATTGGCTCCGAACCCTGATTGGTCCTCATCATAAGGAGTGTGGGATCAAAGTTATTCATTCAGTTGTTTGAAAATAACTTCATCAAATATTTTACTGAGGAATAAGAGACTAGAAATAGATGTATAATTATTAATTACCAGTGGATCTCAGTGATTTTTCCTGAGGAGCGCTGTGATGGCAGCCTGCTGTTGGTAATATTTACTAAACGATTTATAGAACAATGAGATACCGATGTGGACAGTTTGATGGCGATGGGGTCGAGTAAAGAGGTACTGATGAGTTTACAGGTGAGGATGAGGATGCTGAGACTGAGATAAATGACTCAGATATTACCCCTAATATTAGAAACTTTGTTCTTGCAGAAAGAAGCACATTTGTTACACTTAATTGCTGAAAGAAATTCCATTGCCACAGTTTTGGAGAGATAAGTTAATTAATGAAAAGGCAAATTAGACTGATTATTGCTAATCAGCTGGGAGACGTAGGACTGCCTGTTGTAGCAGTAAAGTGCATTTTTATAGAATAGAAAATAACTTTTTCCTCCTTATTAGGAACTTGTTGGGCTTGCAGAGAGGAGCGAAAGTTTGGGGAGTTTACAAATCCATGCATCACGTTTCTCTTTCCTCTCACTGTCAAAGGGTCACATTTAACTTTCTATCAGTGAACTACACCTCAGTAAGTTAAGGCAGAGTAGAGCCATCAGATGTCCTACGACAGGCTGCAGCAGATTTCTGTGAACAGAAACCTCAGAGTGTCTCTGTGTGCGTTACACATGTGACGACTAACTTAAATAAAAGCAGAAAGTCTCATGAATGCCTGTATGAACCAGTCTAAGAAACGTGGAGCTCATGTTGAGTCTGATGGCAGCATCATGTCTCTAAAGCTGTCACAGGTCCGTGTTTCCAGCTGTGCAGCACCCCCTCTGCTTTAACATCAGTCTGTAAACATCTGGACCTGAGGAGAGCAGCTGCTGGACTTTGGGAGAGGAACGCTGTCCCATTCTGTCTGATTCCAGCTGCTCAGCAGTCCTGGGTCTACTTTGTCCTGTTTTTGGTTCCTGATGCTCCAGATGTTCTCAGCTGGTCAGAGGTCTGGACTGCAGCTGGTTCAGCACTCGGACTCTTCTGCTACGAAGCCGTGCTGCTGGAATAGCTGCAGGATGCAGTTTAGCAGCACCCTGCTGAAACATGAAGGCCTTCTCTGAAGATGACAGCAGCTGGATGGGAGCACCTGCTGCTCTGGAACCTGGATACACCTTTTAGCACTGATGGAGCCTTTCCAGATGTGCCAGCTGCCAGCTCCACTGATGCACCTCAGTACCATCAGGGAGGCAGGCTTTGAAAACAGCTTAAACAGCTCTTTAGTCCATGTTTGGATCAATCTGACCTCAGATCAGTTTCCATTTTGCCTCAGTCCGTTTTAAATGAGCTTCGGTGCAGAGAAGGTGGTCCTGTTTCTGGTTCCCGTTCACAGCTTCTTCTTTAAGCTGCACGTGTGGACGGCACGCTGAGCTGGCACACATGCAGCGCTGCCCGAGGGCCCAAAGATCACGGCTGTCCAGCACTAATATTCAGCCCTTTCCTTCCTTGTCCACAGATGTGTCTTCAGATTCTCCTCACTGATATGATTACTGTAGATACAGTGGAGCTCTGAAATTTGTCCACAGTTTGCAGATGCAGGTTTTTACAGACTGGTGACCCTCTGCTTCTCTACGGCACTCTTTTCAAACTTTTCCAGCTGTTTGTTGCTCCCATCCCAACTTTTTGAGATGCGTTACTGCCATCAAACCCAAAATGAGCAAATATATTTTTCATAGAATAGTAAAAAGCCTCAGTTTAAACATTTAATGTGTTTTCTACGCTCTGAATGAAATATGGGTTTATTAGATTGGTAGATCTATTTTTATTTACATTTTTGCACAGCGTCCAAGCTCAGTCAGATTGTTTCACTTTAGACAAGTAAAAATTCTGAAAGTACTGAAAAATGAGCTCACATTAACCCTTTCAGTTTCTGTGACCTCAGGCCGGCTCCATCCTCTGTGCTTACACAATGACTCAGACCAACATAAAACAATAGCAACAAAGCCTCATGAACAGAAAATAACCGAGCTGGCTTTATAAGAACCCCGTGAGCTCATTTTAAAGATACCGACTTAAGCTGACAGCTGGTTTTGGTTGAAATGACTGAAAACATTTCATGGATCCACCAATGTGGAGAGAGAGCAGTCAGAGTGGGAGAGCGGGCATCAGCTGAACAGGGCCAGCAGAGAGCGAGCGGCCTCACAATGAGCTCTTTTCATTCATTCGAAGGGAAAACTTTCCGGCTTCATTCACGGCCGACTCGCCTGTTTTAACACTCTCAGGTCTGCATCACACCGACGCAGCTCAGACCAACGTCTTCCCGCTTCAACGGGTCAGAGGTCGAAGCGCGAGATGAGATGTTAGCTCATTAGCAGCTCAAGTTTGCAGTTTGGTGACTGATTTCAAATCATTTTCCTCAGACATAAAACATGTTTTGTTTATTATTATCTACATTAGATGTTGTCAGTTTTCTACCCTTTAATAAAGCTAGGCTACCTGTGCTAAGCTAAGCTAAACATGGATACATTCAAAAATGAAATTATTCATTCAAAACATGTCTAAATAAAGCAAATGATGATCTGTGAAATGTTGGGAATTTAAATAGTTTGGGTCTTTGTCACTAATGTTAAAAATCTATAATGTAATCTGAGCCATTAGCATCTGAAGTCTCTGGGAACGTTATCAGGCTTTGACTGCAGCCTCGAGCTTAAACTGAATGTATTTACTGTCCACACACTACAAAATAATGTGGAAACTAACAAAAAGCTTCCAGAAATAAAACACAAACATAAAAACTGAAACTTCAGTGAAAGCTTCTCACTTCTGAAGTAAAAACACCAAATAACTAATCATAATGCCTGATTACCATCAGCTGATGCTTATCTGCTGCGTCAGGCCCCTGTTCTTAGGATAAATGTTCAAGAATAAAAGTAATACAATGAAGGGTTCAAAAAAACAGGTCAGTTATTTGTCTGTGTCCCTGGACGATGAAAGGGACGCATAACGAGAAAAACAAGTACATTTATTGGTCTTAGTGTTATTTTAACATCGGTGTGTCTGTGCAGGATGTTGGTGTCCCAACACGTCCAGAGGAACAAGTCAGGTCAACATTCAGGGAGTCACGCTCATTTCAGATTACCGTTAGAGGAACGTTAACCGTTTCAGCCCTGACTCAAACCACTCGCTGAAGACTCAGAGTCTGGAAACACAAACAGCTCCCAGATTTGATCACATAAATCAGATCAGAATCTCGGTTACAGCGTGATAAGACTCTGAGCCGAAGCCCTTCGGGACCACGGAGTCCCAAAAGGATCAGAGTCAGTGAGGAGGACCCGAACACATCTGCGGCGGTCCGACCGGCCGGAGGATGAGCTCAGCGCAGCGTGCAGCTGCCACAGAGGTGACAACTGATGATGCATCACTGCTGCTCAACCCAACCCGTTTGCACACAAACCAAAGTCCTGCCAACGCACAGCTTCACGTGTGGATGAGCAGCAATGAGTCAGAGCCGCCCCGAGAACCACAATCTAACCAGAGACAAGCTGGAGATCACGAGAAGCTCGAACAAACCAGCAGCTCAGAAAACTAACCACAAAAATTACACAAAGGTGACACAGAGAGCCTCCAGAAAGCAGCCGTGCAGAGCCCGACCCTGACCTCTCAGGGGGCTGATGTGAGAAACGTCTGCAGACCGTCCAGGCTTCAGGGGTCACACTGAGATTAGACCGACACAGAGCAGTCCACAAATTTACTGAGAAAAACAAAACCAAAGCCCTGAAGAAGCTTCCTCAGCCGCTGCTGGCTGCAGATCCATGCCTTATCTGTGCTCACTGCACTGCAGTGGAGCTTCAGGGCTTTCTAAAATGTCCTGATGCATGTGAAGGCAGCACAGAGAGAACAGAGCCTCGCAGTGTTTCAGACGCTCCTTCCTCTAAACCGACGCCAGATCCTCACACTTCAAACCCAGAAACCCCAACGGACTCCATCGCAGCCAAGGACGAGGAGGGAGCTCTATTTTTGGCTCAGAGTTTCCGTCATCATCCTCACAGCTACAGCAGTCAGTCTGAACCCTGTGACCTCTGACCTTTAACCTCCACACTCAGCTGAAGCGTTCTCTTACAGATTTTTTACTTTCTGTACTCGATTGTTTGCTGGAAATGTGTGAAGCACGTCCAGCTCAAAATACCAGAATGAATTTGAAGCCTTTTCAGGCCGTATCCAGAAGTCCAGCGAGAACCCTGAAGACTTTACTTTTCCTGTCTTTGCACCAAACTCCACTCAGAAACAGATTACACACACCTCCTCTGCTTTTACACCAACGTTCAGTCTGCTTACAGCAGTACATGTTACAAAGACGCCTCAATCTGACTGCAAAACGAGTTTAGAGTGAAGGACACAACCTGTGAAATGTTTCCTTCTGGATTTAGTTTGAAGAGAAAAAAAAAGAGAAATCTGCAGATTTCTGAGTGAAATCTGGTCTAAAACAGAAAAAATTAGAATTGCAGGTTTATGACTGATCCTGATATCTGTAGTGCAGATTCCACTTTTCCTGTCCCAGAGTCCACTCAGAAATCTGCAGATTTGACTCCAGACTAACCAGATCCCTCATTCTGCAGCAGGTTTATGAGGCTGGTGTCCAGCCATTAGGCTAAGCTAAGCTAACCACACAGAGAAATCAAATTCATGATGTGACACTGAGCTCACAGCAAAGGCAGACCTCACACAGCGAGACCTGATTCACAACGTAAATCTGGGCTTTGTGTCCCCTGAAGGAAGCTGAACTCTGAGCCTGAACACTCTAAAACATGAAGGTCAAAGACACCAGAAAACTGAAGGTCCCTAAAGGCACCAAAGGTCCCTAAAAGCCGCACACGAAACCAGCTGCAGGTCTGCCAAAAGTATGTGGACAGAGAGCCACAGAGTCTCAGTCTGCGTTAAACTCCTGTCCTCTGTTAATCATTCACAGACAAACCTTTGTTCAGCTCGACCTGTTAACTCCAGCTCACTGTCTCCCATTTTAACCCGGGTCAGACTGAGTCCCGGTCTGCTCTGCATTCAGGCTCAGCTCGATGAGAAAAAGAAGAAAGAGGAGTAAAAGCAGTAAAAGGAGGTGCGGACTCACCCCGGAGCAGCGACAGCAGAGGCTGAAATGAAGCAGCTGCGGCTCTGAGAGCCTGTCTCAGTCTGAGGTGTGGCTCCAACCAGGAAATCCATCCTCTGCTGCTCCACAGCCTTCATCTCCGCCCGTCTCCTCCCTCTGGGGTCAAAGTCAGGCAGAGAGCGCCCCCTGCGGGACGACGGGCAAAAACACCGCAGAGGCAACAAAGGGGTGCAGAGACGACGTCTCTGCACCAAACTCTGGTCAGAAAGATGCAGATTTGTCATTCAGCACCATCCATCAATCCATCCATCCATCCAACCATCCATCCATCCATCAATATCAATCCATATCAATCCATCCATCTATCCATCAGTATCAATCCATCCATCCATCCATTCATCCAACCATCCATCCATCAATATGGTAAATGGACTAGCTCTTATATAGCGCTTTTCTACTCAGTATGAGCACTCAAAGCGCTATTACAACATGTTTACATTCACCCATGCACTCTCATTCATACAAGCACTTCCATGTTTGCTAAGCTAAGTGCTTTTTTAATTAACTATCATTCACATACATTCATACTCCGACGGGATGGTCGGAGAGCAACTTGGGGTTAAGTATCTTGCCCAAGGATACATTGGCATGTAGCCTGGAGTAGCCAGGAATCGAACCGCTGACCTTCTGATCAGTAGGTGACCTGCTCTACCTACTGAGCTACAGCCACCCCAATATCAATCTGTCCATCCATCCATCAATATCAATCCATCCCTCCATCCATCCATCCATCCATCCATCAATCCCAGTTGTCTTAGTGCGAGAGGCAGGGTACACTTTACACCTTGTACGGGTCACCAGCCTGCCGCAGGGCTAACACATAGAGACAGAGACACCTAATTTTTATTTCTGGAGCTGTGAGTCACGCTTCAGTTAGGGTCAGGGGTCAGCATTAACCCTCACCCTGCCACAATGAATTTATTAATAATGATCAATGAAGTTTGAATTTACTGAAAATCTGGAAGTTTCTGTGCCCTGCGCAAAGAAACACTGTGTGTGTGTGTGTGTGTGTGTGTGTGTGTGTGTGTGAGATCAAGTCTTCACAGTGAGACGAACACACCGGAAACTGACTGTTCTTTCAAAATAAAGGGATATTGTTTGGTTACAAACTCAGATCACATGCAGGAAACTTCAGTTTCAGTTATTAAAGTTAAATTTAAAGAAGATAAAAGACAACTTTTATTTTATTTTATGTTGTATAAGCGCTTTGAGTGCTCTGACTGAGTAGAAAAACGCTATATAAGAACTAGTCCATTTACCATTTTACCATTTATTTGATTGTTAATATGTTAATATAGTTTCTTTAACAATGTGTAAACAATAACACTAATAATATTAAAAGTACTGTAATACATATGTATTTATACTTGTATACTTTCTAAACTTGCTATGGTGACACTGAAGTAAATGACTGAATAAAGAAGGTTAACTAATAATAAAGATTCGTTTTAGGCTAAATAACACACAAAATAACACATAAATTAATTTAAAGAAATAAATGTAAGTAAATGAAATCTAAATAAATAATTTAATTATTTGAGACAAATTCTTAATAAAATTAAATAAACAAACCATTCCAGGACTTTTATTGTGAAATCGCTGGCCGGAAGTCTTGGAGCGCATTGAGGTAAGTTTGACGCAGGCGCAGAGCTTATTTTAACCTGCGACGGTGGAGCGGCAGCGGCTGATCCCGGTACCGAAAATCCACAGAACAAAGAGCAGAAACCAGAGCGGAGACCTCAGTCCTGCACCGGAAACACGCAGGTAAACAAACAGGTAAACAAACAGGTAAACAAACAGGTGAATGTGCAGTTTAAATCTGTGCCGGTTAAAGATGGAGCTGCAGGCAGACCTTACAATGAGGTCAGCTCGTGTAAAAATAACGGCGTTAATTTTAACGAGTTTAAATATTTCCGGTTATTTATCCGGTCATAATTTTTTGTTTAGAATTAAGGGCTTACGGTCGCTCTGTTCTGCGCCTGCGCACCGGCCAACGCCTCAGACAGCATCTTGAGGCGTCTGCAGCTGAGACAATAATCAATCACTTATTGCTTTAATTGTGGACGCACTGATCGATCATTGTAAATGTATCTGTTACAGGATCCGGGTTTATGTTCCGGGTCCAGGAATAAAATGGACCGAAAATAAAACGAGCAGGAATAACATGAAGGGTCAGGATGAAGGCTTATTTCAGCTCCTGAGACCACATGATCCAGGTCCTGTTTCAGGACCTCAGCTGGCCCACAAAAATAACTGGGGGAGGGGAGGGGAGGGGAGGGGGGTAGTCCTAAACAAAAGCCCCTGGAACACCACCGACCCGTTCACATCCCTAAACGGCGACACACCCGCCGAGGAACAAACTCTGGACCAAAGAGAGAGAGAGAGAGAGGTCTAGCTCTCTCTCTCTCGTCCTGAGTGGATGCAGCAGCTCGGTCTGCGTTGAGGTTTTATCTGCAGTCGGGTGTAGATGATGAAGAGGGTGAAAATCTGCACTGAAAACGATGATTTTGTGTTTTGTTTCAGACACGATGGAGAAATCAAGCAGCCAGTACGACTCCTTCTTGTTCTGGAGGCAGCCAATCCCGGCGCTCGACCTGTCTGAGCTCGAGGACCTGGGTTTGATTGACTGCCAACCAGCCAACAGTGGAAAAAGAAGAGAGAAGTTGGAGGTGTGGAGCCGAGATGAAGAGGTGAGGCTGACACATCCTCAGAATGTAGCCTCATCCGCGTCACGTTTCCTCCGAGACTCCAGATTTCTGAAGCGTCAGGAAGATGTTTACACATTAACGCTGAAAACACGACTGAGGCTGTGTTTAATTTGGTGAAGCTCAAAGAAAATTAGGGCGTTTAACGTGAATGTGGAATATGATTAAACTGACAAAAGAAGAACTGGTGTTACTCAACAGCCCCCATATCCCTTTCAAATTAAAAGCGCTATCCTTTCAATGGACAAAAACACTTCATTTCTTGACACTTTTATTGTGAAAAGTTTATATGAAAACTCATTAATTTTTAGCACGTGGGAAAAATGGTCATAAGATTATCCAAAGCTCTGACAGCAGTTTATTAATTTAGAAATGCAGATGTAATAAAACATCTCGTGATCCTGGAGCTGAGTCACAATAACAGAGTCACCTGCTCCGGGTTTCATACCTGCTCTGGATCAGTAATAATAATAATCCCTGTAGGAGCCAGTTCAGGAGCAGATCTGATTGGACAGGGTCCCATCCTATCTGAGTCCTGTTAATTAAAAAGTCCAGAATCCAGCTCACAGGATTTTTATTCAGGTTAAACGGTTCTAAAAGTCTCCAGTTGCTCTGTCTGCAGAAACCCGACATAAACTGAAACTGAGGCGGTTCTTGTCATTCTGTCTGACTCCTGCAGGGGGAGCTGTCTGAGTTCTCCTCCTTTAACTACTGGAGAGCGCCAATCGCCGCCGTGGACGCTCTGCTCGCCGACCTGCTGCTGTGAAACCAGCGGATCTGTGACCTCTGACCCCGGATCACTCAGAAAAATTGTGAGGCTGCTTTTAATCGTATTCACACTGGAACAAAGACGGGAGGTGTGAACTGTCTGTGACTGCAGGACGTCGCGTTAATTTCAGTTAGACTTTAGAGGCCTCTTCTCATCTCAGAGTTTCCTTTATTTCCTGCAGGAAAACAGGTGAAAACAGGAAGTGTGATGTACGGCGATCCCTTTGAGTCTCTGCTGAACTGAGCTGTTTCAGCTCAGTGTCTCTGAAGCTTCTGAACCCTTCAGGTCTGACTGAGCGCTCTAATTTCTGATGTGAAAACTCTAACTTCCTGTCACCTGGTGTGATGTGAAACATCTGGAATGAGATTAGAGAAACCCTCGGAGACGAAGTTTCCCTGCAGGATGAGGGGAAACGTGTGGTCAGTGTTGAGAGAAGAGGCCTTTAATTGGCTGCTTTGTGAATGGACTTCTGTTGAGCTCAAACACTTTGTTCTGTTTCATCTGTGCCTTTTTTCTTTTCTCCACAGCTGCTCAGTTCAAACTCACCATCTGCCCTGTTTGTTTATTTATTTATTTATTTATTTATTTGTGTTGCTGTGTAATCGAGCCTCAAACTCCTGCCAACAACAGTAAAGAAATATCCAGAATTACTCGCCAGTTTGTCTTTATTGATTTATGGCAATAAACACATGAAATAAAGTCACATGATCGTGTAATTAAAAATGCTCTGAATAAAAAGAGAACTCGTCACACAGTCATGAGTACACCTCGTTACTTTAACAAACTGAGTGAAGTTTCACTCGTTTTCCTTCATGTACCAGATTATTTTTAATTATCAATTATTTCAGTTTTCAGCTGGGAAAAACTGAACTGACACATTCACTTCATGAAAACTGTTGGCCCTGAATTAAAGAAACATGTTTTTTTTTAAAGATCATTTTTGTGCCTTTTTCCAGTGGCAGTGGAGAGCACGGGGGCAGGTCAGACTCGAACCCGGGCTGCTTCAGTTCAGTTCACATTTCATGAGCAGTTATGGTTCCCCTGCTTGGTTTAATCCAGTTTTAGTAAGTACCGGTTTGAACCATTGGGAGGCGCTGGAGTCACAGTCTGAATGCCTTTAATAAAAAAAGCATCATATTGATCCTGAAGCTTCATCAGCTCGTCTGATGCTGGCAGCAGGTAGTCTAACAGAGCACCTGTATTACTTCAGTCACTTCTGTAACGTGGGTTAGGCTTCCACAGGAACGTGTCCTGAAACAATCATTAGGACGATGTTTTATTTAAAAGTGTTTCAGGGTCAAACAGACCTCCATACAGTGGTTTAAGGCGCCTGAATAAAGTTTACAGTACAGAAGAATGGAGGAAATATTGATGTTTTACATCAAGTACTCTCAGGCGGGTACTCCATAACATGTAAGTCCTGCACTTGGAAATAAGTCAAATAATTATGAAAGTATTTCAGGAAGATGACCTTAAAGAATTAAGTGGAACACCTGTGAACAGCTGCTCTAAATTATTACCTGCAGATTAACCGATACATGAACTGCTCTGTGTGTTTTGAGGGTAAAAATCTGCATTTGCAGTGATGTCAGAGGACTGTTGCTGGAGCAAAAATGGGAAAAGGAACCAAACACATTTCAGTTTCTTTGCTGGAAAAAATCCTGAGGACCACACGGAGGATTTTAAAGCTTTGTCTGTCTTCACAGATGACAAACAGAGGACGTAGTCCATCATATGAGCGCTCTCCCTTTATCAGTCAGTCCCTACACTCACCTTCAAGCCCCCACCTTTCACCTTCCCTCCTTCCTCTTCAGCCAGTAGTAGCACAGTTTCCACCAACAGCACTGGAGGCAGTGGTTAACCTGGGCTGGGACCGAGCTGGTATGGAAGTCTCATTCCTGATCATCTGCATGTTTAATTTGGTAGAGATTTTATGCCAGATGCCCCCCTGGTGTAGCTCCAGGTTTGGGACCGGCAGTGGGAGTACCCTGGCTTGTGGCCTCACCCCCATCGCTGGATTACAAACGTTCATCTCACATTTGCCAAAAAACACCGAACTGCTGAGGTGGTATAACTTGGAGACATTTCCTGTTTTCATTGTTGTACTTATGCTAATACTTCAGAGGCAGACACTGTTTAAACTGTGTAAAATTTGTCTTATTGTTGCTTCACATGTGATTTACACAGTCAGTTCAATTCACTTTTATTTATATAACACCAAAACACAACAAACTGTCAAAGTGGTTTATATTGTAAGGTAAAGAACCCACAATAATACAGAGAAAACCCAACAATCAGCAAGCACTTGGCAACAGTGGGAATAAGCGAACTCCCTTTTAACAGGAAGAAACCTCCAGCAGAACCAGGCCTACAGCAGCATGACTAATGCTGTGTTTCCACTAGTACCTACTCAGCGCGGGGCGTCTAGACTCGCCACGGTCTTGTTTTGTTTCCATTACAACTGAGTACCATCTCAATGTGGGTGGAGTCAATATAGCAACGCAGGCAGTAGCCTCATGATGTAATTTGCATGTGGCTCAAAACACAACACAGAAATGGATGAGACAGAGACAAGCTAACATAGCTAAGGCCAGTTTACTACTGTCGTCATACATAAGGCCCCGTACAATGTTTTAATGGATGATGATTATCATTAAGTATTAAAATATGTATGTTGTGTGCATGTTTCAGATGGTTCTCTTGTTGCAAAACTATCACAGTAAACTGTTGGTCTGGGCATTTAACCGTTGCTTTGCATGCCTCCAGTTTCTTGCTCTCAGGTTTTAAAAATGGCGCAGTGGCATGCTGTTCTTCCGTGTCACATTATCGGATCGCCTCGGATCACTTGGAACCCCAGCTCGGGTGATTTGTGTACTTGTATTTATCGGTTTGTATGCGTACTTTTATTTTGTATTCGTAATTTCTTAATATTTGTTTTTGTATTTGAACACACATTTACAAGTACCGGAAGTTACGCACAAAACCTGATTTACAACTTACAAAAAAATTACAAATCCAGCATTATGGACACACATAATTTAAGTCAATTTTTTTCTCCATAGACAAACTTTGGTCTCGTCTGTCCAAAGGACATTGTTGCAGAAGTCTTGTTGTTTGTTCAGATGCAGCTTTGCAAACCTAAACCATGCTGCCAGAAAGTTGTCAGACAAATAAATATTAAAGTACAAACACCTGAAAATTCTACTTAAATAAGGTAATGAATTATTTGTACTTCCCTGCGTCCCACCTCAGCTGAGATGGAGCTCTTGGGCTTTTGCTCGGGCTAAATTTGCTGGGACGTGCACTCCTGTGAAGACTGACACTGTGTCAACACGCCTGAATGCTCCAGAACAACAAACTGCTAAAACCTTTCATAGAGGGGCTCACACTGGCTGATGATCAGCTAATCAGTACATTAGCTGAGCAGCACCTGGCTGCTTCTGACCCTCCTATGGACACAGAAAGGCTGGAGTAAAAGTAATTTTTCACATATGAACATCTCTGTTAATAATGTCAAAAATTACTCTCACCGCATTGCTTTCTTCTTAAAATCATCTCAGACTCTTTCTACCTGCATCTGATGCCTGTTGGCATTATGGGTAACAGGGATTCCAGGTCAGGTCAGCTCTTGTAGGAGCTTCAGTCGAAACAAAAATGAATTCTTTCACAGATCTGTGTGACTTAACATCACATCAGAATCGGTTACAGTAAGTTTATGTCAGCCACTATTTGTTAAGGATTCAAACAACATTCGACTGGTTGGGAATGTTCTGCACAGATGCAACACAGATGACACATGACCTCTGCAGCTCTGTGCATGCAGCATGTCAGCATTAAAACTGATCAGGAAAAGCGTTGATGTCACTGCTGTTCTGCAACAGGCTGACAGCAGCTTTTCATTTGGTAGCCCAGTGAGTTAAAGTAAGCCAGACTCAGGTCCACTCGTCTCACTCATGCTCTCACGTCATTAAAAATTAGGACTGTACTATCATTGAGTCTCAACAGTTATATCAACCAATTATTCAACAATTCACAGACCTGAACATCAAATAAACCCAAAGGTGCACTGTTTGAAAGCTCTTTCAGAATAAATATTAAATATTTATTATTTAAAAGTCCAATGAAGAGGAAAAATATTTAATGAGCTAATACCAAATATACACACAGTTCCAGGAAACCTGTGGCACAAAAATGCTCAGATTTTTGAAAATACTACATTTCCAACTCGTCGGGCTCTTTTTTTAACAAAACAAGCGGGAATTCGTCTCTTCAACTGGATGATCTGTGGTCAGCGTCAATCCTGGCATCTCAGCCTTCCGATGTTCAAACTGACCTCAGGTCTGTTCTCCTCCGCTGGCAGAGAGCCCGCCCCCTGGGAGGTTAACACTCTCCGGCTTCCACCTCCGGTGTCGTGGGGCCGCCATCTTTGTACCACATAAAACATTAAAAATACATGTTTTAAAAAGTGTTCTGAACAGGTGAGTGCACCTGTCTGGATTCCACCCGCGCCAGGAGGCGTACGGTCGCGAGAACCTCGAGATAAGAAGGTAAAGTCACTTTATTTGAACTTGCTGCAGCCTACATGCGTACAGGCTAACGGCTAACAGAGCTAGCAGACTTCAAAAGGAGCGCACTTCCTGTCAAGACTTTCAGCATAAGATAGTGTTCGGTCCAGCTGGGGATTCCTGCTGCATTTCCACTACTGATCAGGAGCTCTTCGACTGTTACTCAGCTGAAAGGAAATTCAACTGCGACTGTTACATTAGTTATAATGTGAATTTTACCTGTATTTTAAGAAAAATAATTCTTCAAACGTTTCCATGTGATTTAATGTATGGTTTTATTTGTAACTGTATGACATGAAAGTTAATTGAACAACATTAGATGAATACAGTTCACTTTAAGATGTTTTCTCAGAATTTTCAGAAAACATTTTAATACGTAAACAGTTAAATTTCAACATTAATCTGAAGAAGAACTTCTCTGTAACAGTGCCGAGTGCAGTCCTAAAACTTACAGAAAGCAGTGTGGTGGTTTGACAAATCCTTTAAACCACAGGACTGGTCTTATTTTGAAGGTTACACCCACACCATCCGGCCGCGTCTCGCTAACTTTTCGCCGTAAACAGGCTGCGAGAGTCGGACAGGGTTCGGAGCTCCAGATGTCTGATGTCCGCGATTCGGTCTGGTTTCGGCTCTGAAGTGTGCGCCTGACTGCGCCCATTTTCCCGCAGCACGAAGCGATAAAAGCGCACAGAACTCGAGCACACACAGAGAGAGGCGGCTAGCAGCGGTGCTAACGTTAGCGGCGAGGAGCAGCGCGGCCCCAACAAACCTGGACCCGGTGAGTAGCCGCTCCGCCGTCTGCGGCGGGACGAAAGCCGCCCGTGTTCTTCAGTTCGTGCCGGTAAAAGCCGGAAAACAGTACGTGGTGGCCGGTCCCTGCACACGAGGCTCCAGTGAGCGGTTTGATGGCGCGCGCTCCGAGAACGCTACTTAACCGGATGTGGAAGTAGTTTTTTCTCCGCGTGTAAAATAGGAAATTTCTGTGTGACTTCCCCCGGAAAACCAACAACTTAATATCAAACGGTTTCCTGTCGGTGCTGCTGTACCCGTGTCGGTGGTTAAGGTGGCGGATAAAAGGCTGGAGACGGTGCGCGGGGCAACGCGGCTCATGGCGGACTTTTTCTGCCCGTGAATGTGCCTAAAATGGCCTCTCGGCCGCGGGGAGATACCTCGTCCTTCTCCGCTGTTTCGCAATCACAAGTGCTGTGTAACGACTCGGGTTCCATTGTCGGACATGGCTCGGGCCACCGTTACCGTTAAATAAAAGCATCCCGTCCAGTTTAAGCACTCACATCCCGCGCACAACAGCCCCGAGAATTTGAAATAACCGCCCTCTGACGGCTCTTTAGCAGGGTTTTGTAGTTCACTTTGTTAGCGCTGCGAACCTCGCAGCTTTGAATCCATTATCGGACACACGTAGGGTTTTCTTGTTTTCTACTTTTTTATCTTTGTTGTTTAAGTAGAGCTGCTCATCATCTGCACTTGAGAAGATGTTATTTGAAAACGCACTCCGCGTTTGAGCTTGGTACATAATTACAAACGGACAACTTTAAAGTTAATTTATACTTCACGGACAGAAGAAGGTAAACAGCTCGTGTCCGATAATGGACACCTAGCCATTAGCTTCACGTTAGCGGGTGGCGACTAGGGAGGCCGACAGACCCACAGTGGAAACCCGATGATGGACAAGACTGGATAAAAACTTTATTATTTTTATTGTAGCTTGAAGGAGGTTAATCATGCAGACTGAGTGAGGTTTGGTTTGAAAGGAATGGTAAATGGACTAGTTCTTATATAGCTCTTTTCTACTCAGATATGAGCACTCAAAGCGCTTATACAACACGTTTTACATTTACCCATGCACACCCATTCATACAAGCACTTCCATGATTACTTAATTAAGCTAAGTGCTTTAATTATCTAACATTCACTCACATTCATACTCCGACGGAACGGTCGGAGAGCAACTTGGGGTTAAGTATCTTGCCCAAGGATACATTGGCATGCAGCCCGCAGTAGCCAGGAATTGAACCACTGACCTTCCGATCAGTAGGTGACCTGCTCTACCTACTGAGCTACAGCCACCCTTTGTTTTTATTTATGTTTTATACACAGAAGAAGCATTTTATATTACTTGCTGTTAAAATACAAAGTAAAGGCAGATTAATGTTTCTATTGCCAAAAAAAACAAACAGCCTGTATATAGAGGATGGACAGGGCCACTGTGGCATGCTGGCGTATCTGGATGGGAGCACTACAACATCAGCCGGTGCTACCTAAACACACAAGCTTTTGTGTGAAGCTGCAGGAAGTGTGGTGTTGATTCTTTTGTATTGATCCCTCTTTGTGGCAGATGTCGCTGGTTGATTTGGGGAAGCGGCTGCTGGAGGCGGCTCGGAAAGGTCAGGATGACGAGGTTCGAAACTTGATGGCCAATGGAGCACCATTCACCACTGACTGGGTGAGACGCCGCCTATAGTTCTGTATTTTTATGGAATTAGTAACAGAATATGTTTCTGAGAGTAGGAAGCTGAAATAAAAGTTGTTTCTGAGCCCCAGAGGTAAAAACCTCAACCTGATGTCAAATATTTTGGCTCCTCCTCACTTTATGTAACTCGCCTACAGCTCGGGACGTCCCCGCTCCACCTGGCCGCTCAGCACGGCCATTACTCCACCGCCGACGTCCTGCTGAGGGCCGGCGTCAGCAGAGATGCCCGCACTAAAGTGGACCGGACCCCGCTGCACATGGCTGCTGCGGAGGGACACACAGTCATCGTGGAGCTGTTGGTCCGGGTAAGAGGGGCTCATTTTCCATTGGATGGTTTCATGTGTGGAAATGTGAAAGTGTGGCTCTCCGAGTTTAATCAGAGTATTTGACATGTTTGAAACTACCTTTCAGAACGGTGCAGACATCAACGCTAAAGACATGCTGAAGATGACGGCGCTGCATTGGGCGGCACAGCACGGGCACCACAGCGTGGCCGAGACGCTCATCAAGCACGGCGCCGACGTGCACGCGCTCAGCAAGTTTGACAAGACGCCTTTCGACATTGCCGTGGACATCCAGAACACAGAGCTAATGCTGCTGCTGCAGGTGAGACAAACACCTCAAACGTTGTCAAGAAGGGGGGGCAGAACAGGGAGGCTTGCAGGGAAACTCTAAGAAATATTTCAGTCTGACAGAAAGCATCACAGACATGTTTGTTTTATAGAGAACAAAGAGTAAGACACGTGACGATAACTGCTGCTAGAAGCTCCACAGTGGCTCTCACTGCTCTGTGTCACAGAAGGTGATCATCAGAGATGTCAGGCTCTTTGTTCTACCTGTCAATCCTCTTCCCAAAACCAAATTATCTTTGGTGGCAAATCTTCAGTTTAGTTCAGTTTTTTCTCCCAGGAGTGAATCGTCCTTCCAGACTAATAATATAGAGGATCTTTCAAAGGAAGATCTCGGTGCAGGCAGGTAAACAGCTCCAGATATGCAGATGAGAGGCTGGGATGAAGCTCACATTGTTACAGAGAGCTGAGAAGGATGGAGCCGGTTTTCCCCGTGAAATGCTGTGGGAAAATCTCATGAGTGCAGGAAGTATCCGCTTGAAGGCTGAAAAACAGATCTGATCTCTGTTAAACACCTGATGTTACACCCAGTTCAGGAGTCAGTCTGAAAGTCTGTTTTAGTTCAGTTTGAGCAGCTGTGAGCATCAGGACGGCGAATCTGTCATACTTTAATAAACTGCAGCAGTTTAGAGGAGCACAGACCAGTACTGGATCTACACAGCGCCTGTAAATTCTTCGCTGTGTGTGTGTGTGCAGGAGGGCATGCAGAACCAGGTGAACATGAACCAGGTGAGCATGAACCAGGTGAGCATGAACGTGGAGACGAGCACCACCACCAACCAGCCGCAGTTCATCATCCAGGGAATACCTGCCATTCCGGGGGGTGTGGTCAACCTGGCTGATCTTCTCAACAAGGCCAATGCAGGTGGGAAGCGCGCACACACACACACACACACACACCCAAACACGTGCACACTGCTGGTTTTAAGTATCACGGTTCTTTTCAGGAGATTCTGAGGAGGCGATGGCCGCCAGCGCTCTCGACTCCAACATCCAGCACGCCACCGTCGTCAACGAGGGCGGTCAGAGGGTCATCACCATAGTAACGGACCAGCATGGAAACCTGCAGACGACCGGAGGGATGGCGCAGCCGTTCTTTGTCACCATGCAGCACGGACAGCAGAGTATGATGCATATCTTTGAGTAGGAAGTGTCAAATCCTGAGGGCGTTTACATCCTGGCCTTTTTTTTTTAAAATTATTTTTGATCCTTTTCCGCCTTTTTCAGTGCTCGCTGTGCCGGCCAACACGGTGACTGAGGAAGTGGTGACGGAGGAGCCGCAGCCCCCGCCCTCCAGGAAGAGGAAGCTGGAGGTGACCAACAACCACAACAACACAGGAGAGACGGTGAGCGGAGCTTCCACGGCTTCAGTTAAGCTGATCAGTGAACCCTCTGAGCCCCACGCGCCGCTGTGGATACACAACAGTCGTGCCTACCAGCAGGAACAACTCGCTCATGTTTGTTTGTGACACGTAGCAGGGTCGGGATGCTGTAAAACACACAAAGAGGTTAAAGTTGAAGTTCTTTTAAAGACAAATCAGGCTTTCCATTCATTGATATCTATACACAGAGGCATCATCTGGGTTTGTACGGCTTACGTTTTGACCTGTTCTTGAATAAAAGGTCAGTCTTAAAAAATCTGAGAAACATTCCAATGTTGAGCAGCATTTATGTGGTATTTTACTGTGTTTAGTGCGATTGTGTCACACAGTTACCGCTTCTTTAGTCTGACTCTGTGTTGGGACAGTAAATGCAGCTGCGCTGGCTGATGGCAGGTAAAGATGCGAGGTCGCCTTCATATGAACCTGCACAGCGTTTACCTGAACACGTTTAAAGTTAGAAGAGACTGACACTTTTTTCTTCAAAATAGCTCTACAGCGCCACCTACAGAGCTTTAACAAAGAAGCCCTGATTCTGTGTTTCATGTACACGTATGAAATTTGGCACACACACGTAAAGGTCCCGTTATACTAGCTGCAGTTGTCATGCTGGGTGCCAACAGTGCTGTCACCACAGCTCTGTACCAGTTCAAGATTCTAGCCAGAAAAAAAAATCAGCCCGGCACGTGTGTGTGAGCTAATGCTAATTAACTTGCTTCTTTTGCATAAAACACATCATTGGCTGAGGACTTTGGCTTTCCAGGCTATTTCCAAAAGTCACAGCAAAAAATTGCTTTAATAATCGCTTTTTTCTTTTTTTTGCTGGGAAAAAAAGTTGCTAGGGGGCGTCTAAAAAGTTGCTCAATCTAGTGACTAAGTTGGCAACACTGAGCTCATTATGTTCAATGGAAAGCTCGAAATTGTCATTTTTTGCTCCACTTCTTCCTCCTCGTTTTCATGCTGGTCACCATTTTGTTTTCTGTAGCCACGTGAAATCAAACATGAACAGGACCGCGGTGAGATCACGCGTGCACATTGTGGACAAAACCCACGAGTGCCCGCTGCAGTGTTCTTCTGAACAGTAGAAAACCTCCACCTCTGTGCTGGTACAGGAGGACGAGAAGTCAAAACCAGAACCAAAGACTTTAGTTTTTTTAAAATGGTGGTTAAAACATGCATGATCGTGCACTCGTGTCTTCAGCCCTGCGTCGGCTGCAGCACCCACACGAGGTTACAAAATCTGAGAGGCGCGTGACCGGCCGGAATGACTCCAACGCCAGTGTGACGCCACTTTTGCCGTGTGCTGCCCTTTGCGAGGGCAACAGTGGCGAGTATAACGGCCCCTTAACGTCCCCATGCCTGTTGGAGCCTAAACTCAACAGAAACTTATTTTATGCCGTTCTGTAACTCTGGGCGATCGCAGCTGAAGCCCAGGTTTCCTGCCCTTACTAGTCGCAAACAGCTGGCTAAGACGTAGCGTATCACCACCGAGGCTTTTACCGTAACTCCGCGACCGTTTGTCCTATCGGAAAAATTCAAACGGTTCTTGAAAGCTCAGAAATTGCACTTCTCAGCCATGTAGGGGTATTATGGGATTTGTTGCTGGAACGGTGGCACTTTGGAAGTACGTTGTGCCACAGCCAACACCTTCGGGGTTATAGGGTTAAACAGTTTTGCTGCCATTTGTAATTTTCCAGGCTTTCCCTGTCATTGTGCCACTCAGCTGTAATTTAATTAGATTTGAATAGGAGTACATTTTGAAGCTGGCAGCGGGTTTGGGGGTTCAGAGACGGTTGTGACTGGTTTTCTGCTGAAAGATGAACGATTTTAAATCTTCTCCAGGAGCTGTTGCAGAGGCAGCTGCAGGAGGCCAACAGGAAGGCACAGGAGTACAGACAGCAGCTGCTGCGTAAGGAGCAGGAGGCCGAGGAGTACCGGATCAAGCTGGAGGCCATGGCCCAGAGTCAGGCCAACACCGGCAGCACAGCAACCGGCACCGCCAACGCTGCTGCCAGCCCTGAGGAGGTGGTGGGAGGAGAGGAAGACGAGGAGGAGGGAGCCGGCGGCGTGGTGGAGGAGGAGGGTGAGATGGTGGTGTTGCAGGAGGGGGGCATCATCATGGAGGGGGAGGAGGGTCAAGTGACGCTGGTAGAGGCAGGGGGAGAAACAACGGAGGTGAGCTCCTAATGGAGAGGAGGAGGCAGGCTGTGTGCGCTGTTCTGACCCTCCCCCCATAAAGACCTGAACCCAGCGTGAAAGACCTCCATGTACGAGGAGAGGGCGCACCGATGGAGGGAGGAGTTCAGCTCGGCACCGTATGGAGTCCCCGGATAATTTGATGTAGAAATACATTTCATTTCTTTTTCCAAAACACCTCCTATAAAGGGATCCAAAATGGCTGCTGCATGAAGGAAATGGACGGCCTCGGGAGGAGGGGGGACCTCGTTTGTCATAACTGCGGTTCATCTGTTGGCAGCCATTTGTGTTTCCTGAAAGTCGCTTTAACACCCAGCTTTCCTCCCCGCCTGGCGCTGATGAAGAGGAGGCCAGATGTTTTTCCCCTTGATAAATTATCCCAGTTAAACCCTCTGATGCTCCTTTACTTAACGCCCTGTTTGTTCTGACCTGGGTCCACGCTGTGCGGCCTGGCACCATCCACCAGAGGGCGCTGTGAAAGGATTGCTTGGACACTACCGTCTGCATCTGTTTGTTCTTCCGATGTGACCTCATCATTGAACGTTTCCCCTTCGCTTCAGGAGAATGACACAAGGAGCATCTTGACTAATTTCCTGTGCATCATTTGCTTTTTTGTTTTGAATATAGGAAAACTTGTGTTTAACCCCAGAGTGAGTCTGTGAATCCTGACATGAGCTGAACCAGGTCCATGATGGAAAGTGAATGCCTTCGTTAATTATGATGATTGTTATTTTCAGGTGGTTCCTGAAGGCGATGTCACCTGATCAGGGCTGACTGAAGTCACGTGATGTGCTGAGGCTCTGATTAAACCCCAAAGATGATCAGTTTATTACAATAAACGAAGGCTCTGCAAAGATGTTGTACTTAGCTTCATTTTGGAGGATCTGCTCATTTAAAGTGGACCTGCTCTGCTCTGTGAGCCACTCAATAATCCTTCCTTATCTCAGTCTTATCTTCGTCCTCTGTCTGAAATTAGCTCTTTTAGCTCCTCCTCTTTAAGGCACCTGATAGGCTGGACAGGAACAGAAGGTGGGTGTGTTGTCTGTGACATCATAGAGATCCAAGGGTAGGATGAGTTAAAATGAGTGTTCAGCACAGTTTGAGCTTTGGACTCACAGGGATCGCTGTCACACTGAGCTCATTATTAGAAGCTTTGGTCATGTTTGACACGAACGTCCACCACAGAAGCAGGAGGTAACAGGAAGAAACAGGAGGGAGCAGGAAGAAACAGGAGGTAACAGGAAGTAACAGGAGGGAGCAGGAAGTAACAGGAGGGAGCAGGAAGTAAGGGGAAGCGGAGCATGTCCACTTTAAAAAGATGCGTCGGGCTGGAGATAAAGCGACTGCCTTTGTTGGTGCGTTTATGAACAGTTGGCTATCTGAACTCTTCAGTTCGAGCTGCGCTTCAGTACAGCTAAAACCACATCTGTGTCATGCCTGTGTCTGCTGGACCTTGTTAGATCACCATGTTGGAGCAGAAAGACCATCTTCTCTGCTGATTACATCACATTTTGATGATGTCACATTTGAGTATGGAGGAGAACTCGTTAAAGTTTGGTGCGGTGTCTTTTTGGACGGGCAGCTGTACAGCCATCACTGCTGCAGCGTTTCTTTATCATTTTAAGTTGTTTGATCATAAATACCGAGATTAACTTCTTCCTGTGTAGCCCTCAGTCAGGACAGCCCGTGCAAGGCGACAGTAAGCTCCTCCCACCCTTCTCATCAGTGGTAGCATTTGAAAAACAGTCTGAAGCAAATTTTTCAAATGTTTCCAACTCGTGCTCAAGATTTTCATCTCATTTAGCTGCGTGTAATCAAACAGCTGTCCTACAGAAAAGCTTCTTCATAATTCATACAGTTCCTGTTAGACGCCATGTAGCACTTCCTGACGGGGGGGCAGATAGTGCTAAATGCTAACTCATACCTGGCAAAGGAAAAGATGAGTGGAGGGGACCAGCATCACAGGTCAGGTGTTCCTACAGCTCAGAGAGAAGTGTCAGCCAATCAGCTGAGGCTCACCTAAGCTGGGGTGGGATCTTACCTTTATTACTCCAGTACCACTCACCCTGTCATTTTAGAGACAGGTGATGTCACACCTGAGACTGTAGGTGTTCTTGTGTGAAAGGCTTCTGTTGGCCGAGTCCAGCCCAGTCTGCTCCCTTATTGGTGCCTACCTATGAACCTACCTGTGCCCTCTCCCTCACCTGCATGTTTTCACTTATTTTTATAAGCTCAGTGATGACGACTTTTTTTCTATGTATATATAAAGTTGTATTTTTGTAAACTGTACCTGAATGCTTAACGATGATGATGATGGCTGCCTGCGTACCTGTGATCTCAGGTGTAAACGCTTCTTTCTTTTAATAAAAGCTTGTTTTATAAGCCAGCGATGAGGCGTTCACTGACCTCAAAGGAAAAATGCATTTATAAGCTTTCTTCTGTTCTTTGACTCATGCCCCTTCCTCCAGTCATTCTTATTGCGTCATTGAAGGCAGAAATAATCAGAGGGGAGGGCGTAAAATCCTTGGAGTCCACACAAAAAGTGACAATAAGAAATTATGGAAAGAAAGTGAAAACATTACAGACCAAATTTACAAAAAAACTTTATTTTTTCCATGTAAATTTATTAATAAACTGTTGAAAAAGTGAGTTTAATTGATACGGTCAGGCTTACAAACCTTTTCCATGCAGTTTTTATGAGTAACAGCAGAAACACAGAGAGGAACAACATTAATGAAAAGCTGAAAACTTTTTTTTTTGTGTGTGTTTTGCCTTCAGAAAACCATCCATGCGTTCTCTTCCACTTATCCTGTTTAGGGTTAGGAGGCTGGAGCCTATCCCAGCTGTCACAGGGTGAGAGGCAGGGTACACCTGTACAGGTCACCAGCCTGTCACAGGGCCAACACAGAGAGACATTCACGCTCACGGGCAGTTTGGAGTCACCAGTTAACCTAAACCCAGTCACTGCATGTCTTTGGACTGTGGGAGAGCAAACTGCACACAGACCCTGGCCAAGGTGGAATCAAATCTAGGACCTTCTTGCTGTGAGGCAGCAGTGGTAACCACTGCACCACCGTGTTCAGAAAACATTTTTTTAAAATTGATGAAGCACCTAGACCGATCAAATCCAGGGAGCATGTCAGCTCTCGCACCTCTTTGGGTGTTCTTGTTATTCTGAGGCACTTCTGAAACGAGGCGACTGTAGCTCGTTCTCAGGAAGGAGAGGCTCAGAAAAAGTTTTCTTAAAAACAAATTTAATAAATCGTTGGCAAAGCTCCTCGAGATGACTGCCGCTGTGAATAATGAACAATGAAATGAAATTGTATCTGCACAGCGCAGTTAGCCAGCTGGCTGTACCTGATGTGAGTTTATGTTTTATTTATTTTGAAAATGTGAAACTGGGACGGTAGATCTACTGCAGGGCTTCTGTAGATAAAAACAATATAATATAGATGATCTTTGAGGTGGAGCTCCTGAAAGTAAAATATTTTTATTTGAATTTCTTTTTTTATTCCACTTATTTGAATTCATGTGTTAATCATACACAGGATCACAAAGGGTCTTTTCCTGGGATTAAACTACACCTCCCATGAGGCTTTGCGGCGCGGCCTGGATTTCATGTCGTAACCGCCCATTTCGTAGGATAATACCCGATCAGCTGTGATTGGCGTGCCCACCGTCCAAATAGCGTCAACTGCGATCCGCACGTCCAACCCTGTAGGGTGGGGGGCGGAGCCGCGCCGGAGTGGGCAAGGCTCGAGATATCATGGAGGATCAGTAGGCAAAGTGCTGCCAGCAGAGGTGGGCAGGCACAGCTCCGACCCCCGGAACTCTCAGCCATTTACCGCCGCACCAGCTGCTCCAGCATGGACATGAAGAAGAGGATCACTCTCGAGCTGCGGAACCGGAGCCCGGCGGAGGTGAGCCGTTCAGACTTTAATGACTTGCCAAGTGTCGCCCAACAGGAGCCCGGTGTCCGGGCTGCCCGCTCCGCTCCCGGGCGTCACTGCGCCTGGATGTTCAGCTGTTAAAGCGCAGATACCGCCGGGATGACAGTCTCTTAGAGCCAGTCACGACCGCAAGTGGACCGTCTCAACTCGGTCCGTCCGCCCCCGCCCGAGCTAGCAGCAGGTTTACGGTCCTAATCCCAGCGGGACGTTCACCTCGTAGCGTCCCAAACACCGTAACGGATCAACGGGGGGAAGGTAACTTTATTATCGCCGGCACCGGTTTTAACGCAGGGAACGGCGTGAGGAGGCAGGTTACGGGGGATTAGATCAGAGTCGGAGCGGTTGTAGACGGTCAGTCCCGGCCGGTTTGGGGCTCTTAGTCCCGGAATAAACCGCTACGTGTCGCCGCTTCTCTGAGCGGACATTTTAAATCTCCGGCGGGTCAAACGTCCTTCCACGGACATTTTACCGAGTCGGCCGCCGGTACAGCGGCACGGAGTTCATTTCATTTCAGCGTCGTTTTATCCTTTTCTGAGGCGGTGCGACGGGCAGTAACGCGTTACCGATTTACCGTTACCGAAGCGGATTAACCGGCAGACATTTTCCCCCTCCTGTCTGACAGAAGCGGACATGAAATCCCTACGGCCCGTCAGTGTAACGAGATTACCGGGTAACGGGGCGCCGGCGTTACTCTGAGGGTTTAGAGTACGGCAGATTAGGATGGATTACTGCTCATGTTCCTCTGATAATCTCCGTTACAGCGCGGATAGTAAGTGGAGTAACGGAACCGGCGTGTGCGTGTTACAGAGCTGCGCGCGCATGTGTGTGTGTTATATAAGCCGCAGCAATTGAATAACACGCTCCGACCCACCGTCGTGTTTCACGGAGGGTGGGGGTGGGGGTGGGGGTGGGCGCAGATGGTGATGGGGACTGCGGGACTGCGCATCCCCACCGGCCGCAGATTAAGGCGGGTTAAAGCGCGCGCACTGCGTGGGGGGGGGGAGGAGGAGGCGCTGTTATATAAACAGGAAACAGGAGAAAAGCTTCAGAATGACAAACAAACAAACATGATCACCAATCAATAAAGAGTTTGATCAGATTATTGATCCCCTGGAATGACCTCCGTGACTGCAGCTGTATGGAGGATCAAACATGGATAAACTGCTTTAATTCCAGCCTACAGAGGACAAAAGGGGCTAAAATTAGATGTAACTTATGAAATACCCAAATAAAAAATTACTGCATGGTGTTTTATTTCCATATTTCTTTTATACTTTTACATTTTATTCTTGTCATTTCCTGCTCCGTGCATACAAACCTGATTTGTTGTAAGCCTACTTCCTGTCCCGGCTGCACATCTGAGGAACTGTTGTTACCTGTTCAGGTGCATCTCTGAGCTGTCATGCTCTCAGTGATGTCAGTAAAGAAATGTGAAATCTGTGCTGGTTTGTTTCCTGCTGAAGCCCAGTGTGTGTGTGTGTTTGTGTGTGTGTGTGTGTGTGTGTGTGTGTTAAATGCAGACACAGGTAAGCTTGAACTGCAGCCACACACCTGTACACGGTTTAATGCAGGTTCATATTTGCTGTTTTATTTTGCTCAAGTAATGCAAGTAAAAAACAAAATGTAAGCATTTAGGTCAGGGCCTTTTATTGTGAAAGAAAGGAACAGGAGAACTTCCATTTCCTGCATGAGTGCAACACATCAGGTCTCCTTGGACATTTCTACGAGGTGTGTGTGTTGATTAGGTTTGGGGGCTAACCTCAGGCTACAGCTGATTGGTCAAAGAACATTTGATAAAACAAGTATTTAAGATGGGGTTTTCTAAATGATTCAGATTATTTGATTGCAGATCATAATGTGTAAACATGTATTAGAATAAATTACTAAACAGCACATCAGCTCACACATCTGAGCAGCGTCATTATGGAGAAGTTAACAGTGAGTCCTATAACGGTGCTGTTAGTGTCACTAAAATAAAAACAGAGCACAGTGAACTTTAAACCTGACCTCACCTCTGCAGCAGAGTAAGAACACACATTTTAATAAATTCTTTATTATCGAAGCACAGCAGTGACAGGCTATCACACCGTCCACACCACCGCCTCCTCGCCAGCCTGCAGCCTCTCATCCAGCGTCCGCTCTGCTCCTCCTCCCAGTTCTGCTCCGGATTTCGCTCCATTTGCTCGGATTAGTTCTCCACACTCAGGACTCTCTGTTCACTTCAGCTGCACTTCCCCTGCTGCTCTGCACAGCCAGCAACCTGCTCGCTTCTCCACATTTTATCGAACTGCAGCCCCCTGCATATTTATCTCAGTCACGTGTAGCTCGTGTACGGCACTCACATCAAAATGTGTGTGTATACATGTTGCTGGGCACCCCAGCATGCCACCATCACTGTTTTACATGCCTTTGTACGGGGTCAGAATGACATCCTCTATGGTTCTAGTATTAACTCAGACTCAGAAATATACAAAATCAACATCATAATAGTAATAACAATAATTTAGATTTGTATAGCACCTCTCAAGAAACCTAAGGATGCTCTACAAAGGAGTATAACTAAACGAAAAAGCTAGAGGTTAAAGACCTTGTTGAAGAGATGAGTTTCGAGAGGTTTTTTAAGAGTCCAATGTGGGGACGTTGCTAAGCTCAGGGGGAGAGAGTTATAAAGGATGGGGGCTGCCACACTGGAGCCTCTGTCCCCAAAGGTTATGGAGGCTGGTGCGAGGAACAGCGAGCAGACCCGTGGAACCTTGAGCCTGGCTAGGACTTGCTGAAAATCCTGAACAGGACCCCATTACAGTTATCCAGCTGGGTGCTGACAAAGGCATGGATAAAGGTCTCTGCTAAAGGGTCAGTGAGTGATGGCCCAAGTCAAGAGATGTTATTAGGTGGGAAAAACCTGCTTCAGTCACAGATTTTAATATGAGCCTGGAATAAAAGTGTGGAGTCCAGAATGACACCCAGATTGTAAACCTCAGGGATGCTGAGATGGGGGAACAATCTGTGCCAATGAGTAGATCTCCAAACTTCTGGAGCAGGGCTCTGGGGGCCACAACCAAGACCTCTGTTGAGCTTGAATACATTAGATGACATCTCTGTTTTGATTTCATGCAGACAAGTTAACAAGAATAACAAGTTGAAAAAATGTAGCAACAAAATAACCAGGTCCAATATGCAGTGAAAATCAGGCAGATGAGCACAGAAAGCAAAGTCTGGTTACACCAACATCCTCTCTGTCCCGAAGTAAAAGGACAGAGAGGAATTTATCTTCCATACAGTCAGCTGTAGATTGGATTAATAATGTTCAGTAATGATCAGTAAATTGTGGTTCTTAAGCTGTGCTTGTGTTATGTTGAGGGATGGTACTGATGTCACTGATCAGGTGATGATGTCCCATCATGCTTTCCTCCATCCTCAGATAGCGGAGCTGGTGCTGGACAACAGCCGCTCGGCGGACGGCGAAGTCGACGGTCTGACCGATGAGTTCACGGAGCTCGAATTCCTCAGTATGGTCAACGTGGGTCTGACCTCGCTCACCAAGCTGCCCTCACTGCCCAAACTACGCAAGGTGCTACGCAGTGTCACCTGTCTGACATCAAATACCTGTTCAAACACTTTTCCATCAGGTGGTTTCAGGGGGAAGAAGAAGAAGAAGTCGTTTGTACATTAAATGCTGTGTTTGATTTAGAGCGCATCCCCTGTAGGTCAGAGCGGAGTCTTTAGAAGACAGAGCCTTAAAGGTTCCTGGATGGTGATATTTATGTCCAGCGGGGGGCGCCTTTGTGCTTTGACTCCACACACGTGTGTCTGCGGCTATACGGTGGACCAACACCGCCAAAATTCATGTTTGGCTGTTAAATTAATAAATAAATCAATGCATAGTGGAACCAGCAAATTAATAACAGAAATTTCAGGAGGAAATTTTTCATCAAAGCCTACATTTATTTTAGATTTCATGCCCATAATGTGGTTCTCCTGACTCTTCTCTTATGGTTCTCTAGATGATTCTTATGGTCCTGGCTGCTGTTATTGCTCCTTACTGTTACCTTACTGACTTTTCTTATGTTTCTCCTGAAGGTTGTTATAGTCCTTCTGTCTGTTTACAGCGCTCTCCTTCATGTTCATGTTGCTCTCCTGAAGGTTCTTCAGGTGTTCCTGACTATAATGGTTCTTACGGCTGTCCTGACTGCTTAAGGTTCTCCTTGTGTTCTCTCTGTTTCTCCTCAGTTGGAGCTGAGTGATAACAACCTGTCAGGTTCTCTGGAGATGCTGTCGGAGAAATGTCCAAACCTGACGTACCTGAACCTGAGTGGGAACAAGATCAAAGAGTTGAGCACTGTTGAGGCGCTGGTGAGGTTCTCGTACCGCTGCCAGCTGTGTGTACAGCGAACACGCTAATGTTTTAATGTTTTAACGTGCCGTTTCCTGCCACAGCAACACCTGAAGAGCCTGCAGAGTCTGGACCTGTTTAATTGTGAGATCACGTCTCTGGAGGACTACCGGGAGAGCGTGTTCGAGCTGCTGCCTCAGGTGACCTACCTGGACGGCTTTGACCAGGAGGACAACGAGGCGCCTGATTCTGAGGCAGACGATGAAGGTGAGGCTCGGCTCAGACAGAAGGCGGACCTCTTCCTCCTCCTGGTCTCTGTGTCATTGTACTCTGTGTTTGCAGATGAGGATGGCGAGGATGGGGCGGGGCCAACTGGCGTGTATGACGATGAGGAAGATGAGGATGAGGACGGCTCAGAGGGTGGAGAGGCGGGACTGGGCTTCCAGGTGAACCGGGGTAACCAGGTGAGCAACTCAGACTTCATCCTGCAGGTGGAGCTGCAGGTGGCTCGGATACCTGAAAAATATTATATCAGTTTTTTGATCAGTTTGGGTTCAGGGTTAAGGGGGCTGTGGTTCAGGTGGTAGTGGATCATCTACTGATCAGTCGGTGGTTCGGTCCCCGGCTCCTCCAACCTGCCTGTCAAGATACTGAAGCCTGACTTTCCCCGATGCATCCATCGGAGTGAGTGTGTGAACGCTGAAGTGAATGTTGTTTCATTTTCAGTCAAATTCCTTTCCTCTTATGGCGTTTTTGTTCACTTCCTGTCTGACTCAGATGGCTCTCCGCCCAAAGTGATGTCACCTCAGAGCTTCCTTATTGTTGTCCAATCAGAACCTTTTACTTTTTCTCAAGTTAATCCGCTGCTCTTTCTCTCTTCTCTCTGTGCTTCATTTTAGGATGAGGATGAGGAAGATTATGCAGAGGAGGACGAAGGTGAGCTTGTGATATCGTGTTGCAGCTGTATGTAGGGCCCAGGTGGGTGGAGCTTGCTCTGATTGGTCTGTTCTGTTTCTACAGAGGATTTGGCAGGCACTCAAGGACAGAAGAGGAAGAGAGAGGCAGACGATGATGGCGAGGAAGATGACGATGAAGATGAGTAATCCTGCAGCTGACCCTCGTCTGTGTGGCGTCCCGTCCTGTCACCCGCCGCCGCCGCCACCAGCAGCGTCCCCCTGAGATAGTTTGCGTTTGTGAGTCACGTGTTTATTTTTAGAGAATTTCTGAGAGATTTTGTCTGAACCCGTCACTTCCTGCTGAAGACGCCACGTTTCCCTCCTCTCCTCGCCTGAACTCTGACCTTCGTCTGACCCTCGTCTGACCGCCACGCCGGTCCGCAGCTTCCTGCATCCTAAGTGGGTTTCAGCGCCTCCCAAGGCACGCAGACTGGAGCAGACAGGGATCAAACCACCAACGCTCTGATTAGTAGATGACCTGCTCGACCTCCGAAGTCACAGCCGCCTCAATTTAAACTAGCAAAAAGAAAACAACAAGCAGTCGGCGATTATCTGAGTCCGATCGCCCGGACGCCGCCTCGCTCTCTGCTCTGGGTTTAATTGGTTGCTTACTGTGAGTCGGAGCTGCCGCCATCCAACAAGTGTGGCGTTTCACCTTCCTGAGGAGCAGGAAGCTCTCTCCCCCTCTCCTGCAGTCCTGACCTCTATTTCTTTTTACACTTTTACTGTTTGACCTTTGACATCAGAGGCCATTCTGCAGAAACAGGAAGTCCAAGCATCCTCGGGAGGCTCATTCTTTGTTCTTCGCCCACTGAATCTCATCCTCAGTGTTTAAAACAGACCAGAGAAGAAGAAGCCGGCTCATGCTGCAGCCGCACCGCTCTCTGGTGTGTGACAGGAGAGGAGAGCGCCCCCTTCAGGATGTCACATGTTTCAACCAGGGATCACAGGGACTCGCCTGCTGCAGCTCAGGTCCACATTGCGGACCCTCCTGGTGTGTGTTTGATTTGCTGTAGGGGTTTTACAGGTGTGGATGGGCAGGGTGGGAGGAGTTATTAGTTCTGTTGTGTTTGTTTTTGTTTGTGATCAGAAGCTTTTACTGATTTTAGACGTGAACCCGAGCGGCTCGTCCTCAGGCTGCCCGTCTCTTCGTGACGTTCAGGCTGCCGTCGTGCCACACTTCAGGCTCCGCGTCCTACAGGAGAACCTAAACTTTGACCTGAAGTCGTCAGCCAATCCCAGCCAGCACCTTAGTGTCATTTAGTGGCTTTGATTGGTTGTGTTTATCCAGGTGCCTTGAAAACATAAATGTCTGGAGTTGTACTGAAGTCCCTCAAATGAAACCCATCATTTCAAATTAATCAAACTTTATTTACATAACAGCTTTAATACAAATCAGACCAGATTAATGAAGAACCTAATGCTGAGGGGAACGCATCACAAAGTAACTCACCGAACAAAATATAACGTTCTCAGAAAACCTTCTTTAGAGAAGAATCAGTGATACAGTGACATTAAGATAATAATGATTTATAAAATTAACAGTGAGTCTGAGGACACAAAGATAATCAGATTAGGCTGAGCAGATGTTTGTGTGATCCGGCAGCGCTGGAAACACACACACCTGTTACAGCTTCTGGGAACTCCTGAACAGAACAGCGCTTCTCTTCATCTCGTGGACTCGTTTGCAGGGGGCGGAGCCTTAAAATGGGGCACACCTGTCACATCTAATTCAGGTGTCGTGCAGCTGAACGTGACGCAGAGCGGGAACGTTAACTAAACTCGACCAGGCAGAAAGTTTACGGAGAGATTGACACGTGAACCTGAAGAAAGATGAGGACGCGTCAGCCATCTGGACTCCTCTTTCTCCGGTTCCTTCCTGTCCTGCCACTTCCTGTTTGGTCCTCGCTGAGCAGTACAGCTCTGACTTTTAACAAACTGCTGTGAACTGTGAGCTTTTCTCACATTTACACTCCTGAAAGCAGCACACCGTTTTATATCCTCTGATGTTCAAGACTTCAGGTTAAATCAGACATGCTTTTAAAAGGTCATGTGATTCAGTCAAAAGCTCCTGAATAACCACTGGAATAAAAACTGTGGTGAGATTTGTGTGTGTATTTTAAGAAGTTTTTATTTTGTCTTCACATAGTTGAGTCTACTTTGTTTCTAATGTAGAACACGCAGTTAGTTTGGTTTGAATCCATTTAATGTTAAAGCTGGAATATTCAGGAGTCTTCTAATGATAAAAATATCAGTCTGAGGTGAAGGAGGCATCTGTGAAATAAACTGAATTTATGTGGATTTAAACGCTTCTTTAATGCATTTCAGGGACTAAACGACCACCACGAAACAATTCGACTAAAGCACAAAAAACGTCACCCGGCGGTCGAGTGAGACATCGAAGTTACGTTTTATTGAAGCGAACGGGAGCGCGACAGAATCGGGAAACTGCGTTTGGTTATTTCCCCCAAGAATAAAAACCGATGTCACTCGGTTACGTTCCTCGTGGTCGCCCCGCAGTTTGAACGCAGCGCCGGTTCTCTGCCGGGAACTGAGGTCCCGTTGCCGTGTTAGCGCCCCCTGTTGGTTGTCACAGAGACACAGAGCTGTCTTTGAACCGGTGTGTTGTCGTTCAGAGTGTAAAGGTCAAAGGTCATGAGTGTCTGATCTGTTGATGTCAGGGTTAACTTATCATATCTAAGGCAATACTGTAAATAGACTCAGGTTTTTATTTTTTTAAAGATATTAAAGATGTGTTTTTTAAATATTCATTTATCTGCAGCGAGGTAATAGTTAACCCCATATTTGACCTTTGACCCCTCACCCTGTCTGTAGGGACAAAAAAAGTTTGACTTTTTGTGGTGTTAAAAAAGTGTTTGAGTTTTAAATAAAATAAAAAAAAAAAACAATAAAAAATGGAAAACTGGAAACTGGAGCCTGATGATGTGTTCAGTTCAGTCAGGAAAAACTGGAAAGTTAGTACCACCGAGTCCATGAAACCCTCTGAACAGGAAGTGTCTGTAAACACCTGAGCTCAGGTGTGTGGTTCTTTGGGCTTGATGCATTCTGAGAAATAATCAAAGCCCCGAACCTGCGATCATAGCCTGTAAGACGCAGAGCAGGGCTCAACTGCAGATTGTGCCCTCTGCATCGTCTGACAGGAACCGTGTCTTCACCTGAAGGGTCAAAGGTCGCTGAAG
The DNA here is from genome assembly GCF_007364275.1 of Archocentrus centrarchus. Lineage (NCBI taxonomy): Eukaryota > Metazoa > Chordata > Actinopteri > Cichliformes > Cichlidae > Archocentrus > Archocentrus centrarchus. The sequence goes on from NC_044356.1 coordinate 3,512,777, forward strand.
CAGGTGAGTTTCATTATAGGCAGTGAACAGAAAGAATTTCCTTATTTGTTTCCTTAATTTCCCCCCTTCAGTGCTTCTTTGTTCCTTATTTTTACTTTCCTTCAATATTACCTCCTTCCACTATTCCTTTCCTCCCTACATCCTCCCTTTCTTCCTTATTACCCTTTTCCTCACTTCATCCTTCCTTCCCTCCTGTGCTTCCTTCCCTTCCTTCCGCTTTTACTTCCTTAATATTAATGTTTTTTTTCCCATTCATGTTTAAATTTTTTACAGAAATGTGAACCTAAAAAAAAAAAATGATCACAAAGTAAATTATCAATATTTCTTTTTGTTCCTGTGAGTGACTGCATTTTTCCAGTGTTAAATGATCAGGTGATTACACTGTGACACGATGTTTGTCTTTGACAAGCGAGTCTTATTTTCTGACTCTTTTTATTGTAAAATAATAGAAAATGTCCATTATTCCTGCCAAACGATGCTTTTGTGGATTTTAGAATGATTTTTTTGCCCCAGAACCCATAAACACATAAAATACATCAATTTATTGTTATTTTTTCTCTTATTTGAACATTTACCATTTTAACAGACAATTTTTGAAGAGAAAACAACTTGAAAAAAGGTTAAACCCTAAATGAAAACCAGTAGTAACTGGCTTTATAGGTGAGAATGATGCATCCGTTTATAATATACAATATGTTATTAGTATATAAAGCAAAGTTTTGGGATCAAAAATAAATTTTTAGCTTCTTTACATATACAGAACAAGAAAATGTAGTTTAAACCCAAAGACAAGAGAAAAGTATACATTTGTTATCAATGTAATTGATTGATTTGATCTGCAGTTTGGTTTATCGTCCTGAGGGGGGCGCCATTGTCCTGCAGAGTACATTCATCCTCCCTTAAACTAACGCTCAGCTTTTTTTTCCTTCCCTATCTCCTTGTCTCCTTCACTCCCTCCTTTATAAAGTGTGTCATTGGGCCTCTTCATCAGTTGGTGGAAATGAACTCAATCAGCCAATCAGTGGGAGGATCTCTGAGCTTCAGAGTCCAGCGTTTGAATAAACGGCCAACTTATTGATCCTTTTACTCAGTCAGGATGTAATCGATGACTCAAATCTCTCTGACGTCCAGGTGAATAAGGACGATATTCACAGGCCGCGTTCCAGAGTGGGTGTGGTTTAAAATACCTGCTGCTGCTGAGGCTCTCTGACGTGTTTCATTTTAAATTAAAATGTCTCTCAGGAGGGTTACTCGCTGGCTCAGGAATACGCCTCGCCTCCATCCACGGTTAACAATAATCAGTCACACGTTAAATGGTTTAAGCGGCAGGTTTTTGGGTTTCCACGGTGACGCTTCCAACTAAAGAGTCTGGTCAGTACGTGGGCTGCTGTGACATCACCCGCTGGTTTCTGAAGTTTGGAGGCCTCAAGATCAGTGGTTCTGGTGAGGGAGGCCCCAAGATGGCGCAGTGTGTGCACCTCCTGTGATCAGCTTCAAGTGCCGAACTGCTTTTTTCTCTTAATACTGTCGCGGACTGCTCTTTTGTTTTTGTTTGAAATCCCTAACTCGGTAATCCATTAGGTGGTTATTGACTGAGTGATAATCCAAACGTACTACAGAGGAATATGTCTGCCAAGAATAAACGAAAGGGAGCAAATGCTGCTAGTTCAACGAGAACGAGTTAGCTGCGAAGATCGTAAATGTCGTAATGGAAGGCTGTCACGACTACACTGAACGTTGGAGCAACTTTGATAATGAAAATTTTCCTCCTCTACCGCTCACCCCACGGGTGTGCGATAGAGCCTGCTCCAAAAAAAAAGATATAAAGTCTGAAAAACTGAACGGTGACAACATCATTGAAACACGCTCCAAGCTAATCAATGAGAGAGCTGATGGTCTGGAATTGGAGTTGGGGGAACAGGATCGATACACTGGAGAAAGAAATCGATACCAGCATGGCCGAAGTTAAAGACTTGAAAGAAAACCTTTATCTCATCAGAAACAATGTTTCACAAACTGACAATCGTATGGCCCATCTCATGAATCGGGTTGCTGAGATGGAGGCCTATTCCAGACGCTGGAATCTGAAGTTATGTGGACACAGCGAGAGGGAAGATGAGGATGCTCGCCTGGCAGCCCTTAAAATCTGTCAGGCTATCATTCCTGAGGAAAAGAACACGCTTGTATCTTTCTGAGATGTCGCCCACCGCCTGGGTCCCAAGAAGAAGGATCAGAGTGCTCGTAGACCGATCATCATCAGGTTCCTATCCCGGCGGCTACGAGATGTCTGGTTTGGAAAGCAGCAAAAAAAAAAATCACCATTTCTTCACAACAAGCTACGCTTCACTGAAGACCTCTGCAAGTCCGACCACGAGAAAAGCAGCTTCTGTGGCCATCAGTAGCCAAAGCTAGGGAGAATGGGGGGGGGGGCTATTTCGTGGGAGGCCGTGCCTTTATTGAGGGAAAAGAAATACTCCTCCCCCCTCCCCAACCATGAGATGATGGCTGGTCCATAACTATTATTTGATGTTAATGGATGAGTAAATCTGCAGTAAAATTGACATTCCCAACTGTTCAATAATGTCTTCATTATCTAAGACTTCTGTTTATTTGTCATAGTTTGCAGTCCTTACTAGGGCACATGCTCTTGGTTTATCCAAATCTTTCAAGCACTGTGTTCTGCAGTTAAGTTAAAAAGTCTTTTGACCCTGTACCGCTGTGACAGCATTAGTTACTTCACAATCTGTTAGTGAATTTTGAGTACTGTTGAGTTCTGACTTTTCCATAATCTTGTTAGTGTACTCATGTCTTTATCTTTTGTTTCCCTTAATGCCAGGGGCTTACGTTGTAGTATTACATGAAAAGCCTTATTTTTATTTTCTAAAAAGATGAATACTGACTTTGTCTTTTTTGAAGAAAGCCACTCTACTTCTGATGATTATAATTTCTGAAAGTCTCAGTGGGGTAACAATATTTGGATGTCTCATGGCTCAGCACGTGCAGGTGGTGTTTGTGTGGGTTATATTTTCTGGACTTTTCCACCATAAATAATACAATAAAAATCAGATGGATACAACACCACCTGTCCTGTCCCACCTCGTTATGGAACTTCATCCCTAATTATATATATTTAAGGGATATGAAAACAATCCCAGTCAAACTGTCTGCGTTCCACAAACAATGTTTGATATCCTGGCTATTAATCTATAAGCACAATTATTCTCCTCACAAATATATAATTTGGCATAGTAGAGATATATTGTATAAGAACAAGTCCCTCTACTATGACAACTGGAAAAAAAAATAATGTATGTGAAGCAGCTATTTAATAATCAGGGGTCATTGTTCAGTTACACTGAATTTCTGTCTCATTTTAAATTTCCAGTGACTGCTGAGGAATTTGTGATTGTCTTTGATGCGTTCCCTCAGGCCTCATTATGATCATGAAAGGCATCATTAGTCATAAACCTGATCCTGTCTCACACAGTTTAATGGACACTTCTGTTGCTGGGATTTGTCTCTTGTCAACTTCCAAAAACAAGAATATCTGCTCTCTTTTTCAACAGCAAATAGTCTCTCAGCCCTGTGCCGGTGTTTACTGGAATAGGTATATGCACAGAATTAACTGGAAGAAGGTTTGGTCTCTACCTCACAAATTCTTTGTCACAAAGTTAAAGAGGTGACTTATAAACTTATCCACAGATGCTACCCTACCAAACAGTATATGTAGGGGGCGGGTCAGGGTATGAAACTGCTCGCTCATTGGCTGTTAAAGTGTGGACAGACATCAGGACGTTTTCCCTGAGACTTCTGCTGCGATTGGTTTTCTTCACATGTGACCACTAACCACACTTGTCAGCCATTTTGGATCACGTGACCATGGCGGTGGTTGTGTAGGGTTACTTGAATATGGCTGGTCTACCTAAGGGTCTGCAGCCAGATGGAAGTTACGTCCATGTTTTATCCCGTCTATTGAAGACCTCACTTGCAAAGTCTATCCTTCCTTCCTTCCTTCTGCTCTCTGTTTACGTTTTAGTTTTTCAACAGTTTTTGAAACAGGATTTTACAAAATGATCTTTAATGCTTACTTTTTGTTTGAGCTGTTTATAACTTTGTGTTGGATCAGTGCTGCAGAAATAAAGTTCGTTTTCAAAATGATTTTGACAGCAGTGAAGCAAAATGAAAGTGTGGCTCACCTCTTAACAATCAGCGGGAAGAGGCCTGACTCAGGGTGTGACTAAAGCAGATCTTCAGATTTCAAAATGAGCTCTGACTGCTTCACAGACTTCCTGTCTGTCCTCCATATTTCTTCCTGCTAGGAGACAAGTGAGTGAGGAAAGGAAATGAGGATGGAGGTGAACCTTTGACCTCCTCCTCCTGCTGTTTTGTAATATTTAAACAGATAAAACTGCTAAATTATCTTTAATGGAGGCAACAGCTGTGACCACACTCTCTCCTCCTCCTCCTTCTCCCCCGGGAGCTTCCTGTCCTCCCCAGAGGGAAAACACCTTCAGCTGTTCAACACTTGTTCAGGCTGTTTCTGCTCTGATTGGTCTCTGAGGGTCAGGTGATCACAGAACAGTCTTCTCTTCCTCATCACTTTGACATGAGGTGAAGGAAAGTCTGAAGGAAACTGGACTACAAAAAGATCGCCTTACTTCTTCAGCACATCAGTTCTTGCTAATTACTGCAAACCAACCATCACTGTGATGAAGTTATTTTTCTTCTCCAAATGTGCATTCAATGTGATGTTCATGCTGCTCAGAGAGCAGCTGTGGGTCCTTCAAACATGGTGTCAGTTTGTTTTCATCAGGATGGAACGTCGCCATGAATTCTGGGATGACATTAACTCTCATCCTCTTGTGAAGGATGCTCCAGCTGAAGGAGGTGATAAAGGGAGCATTAAAGCTCCTTTCTTTATTTCAAAGTGGTCCGATTGGCTGCAGAGACTTCAGGAAGTCAAAAACCCACAGAGGAAACCCACTATTAGATGGCAGCAGGTGTTCATGTCCAGTCACAGCACAAAGTCTTTCACGTTGAGTTCCAGAAGAGAATGAAACCAACAGCCAATCACAGAGGGGGGTCTGTCTGTCAGTCACTGTCAGAGGTGGCAAAAGTACTGACATTCTGTACTTAAGTCGAAGTACAAGTACTTATGTTAAAAAATACTTTAGTAAAAGTCGAAGTACTGGTTCAACTTCTCTACTTAAGTAAAAGTAAAAAAGTACAGGCTCTGAAATGTACTCAAAGTAAGAAAGTAAAAGTAATTCTTTGGAGGATGCTTCTACCTGCTAACCTCATTATATATTATTGTAATAACATAAAATAATATTACATGAGAATACAAATGTTATTCCAATCTAAATTTTAATCCTAATGAATGCACTCAGCTTGAATCTGTTATGTAGGACACAAACTGTTAAAGGGAATTTAAACACAGGTCTATTCTCTGTGTCCTCCATAGTAGAGGGTGACTGTGCCTCCACCTAAACACCAACATGAGGATACTCAGGGGTTACAGTGGGATTCAGAAGCTGGAGGAACCCTAAGATCAGCTGTAGTGGTTCTGCATGGGGAGAAGAATCACAGCTTTCTATTGTAGCTGCAGTAAATGATGTTGGTGTGCAGGCTGTGATCAGCTGACCTGCTGCTGCTGCTCTGAGGTTTACTGCTCTGTGTGGATGAAGTGAACTCACAAAGATGTAACCCAGTATTTCACAGCTATCTGAGCTGATCTCCATCCCCTACACTGACAGCATACAGGCTGTAGAAATGTGGGATTCAGTGATCTCAGCATCAGCAGCTTTGATTCAAACTCATCTCTGCTGCACTGATGTAACCTGTAACTCTGACCATGAACACAAACACTGTGCTCCAGTCCAACACAGAGCTTTACTGTAAATACAGTACAACAAGCTAACCTATTTATTACACACTAAACTGCAGTATTTTCATACAATCTTTGAATAACACAAAGTCAGCATACTTCAGTTTATTTTCCAGTCCTTACCTTTAATTCTAGCCTCTCTTCTTCCTCTCCTGTCCTCTTTCTCCATCTCTGAGTGAACTTCTCTCTCTTTGCTCTCCCTGAAATACAGCAGCTCTTCTTTTAGCTAGCAGACACACTGTGTGACAAACTGCACACACTTTGTGTGTTTGCTGATATTTGTTGAGCATTTAGAAACGTTGCATTTACCTGCCACACGTTACTCCCTTCATGCTCGCTCCTCTTCAGTAGCGCTAGCTAAGCTGTTTATGTGCCGCAGCGCAACTTACGGACTCGGTCCGGCCCGATTATAGCGCTATAAATGAGACATTAATTATATGGGTTTGCGTATTTAATCCCTTTGTACGAGATCAGCCCCGGTGATGGAGGATACACCAGTACGATTGTCTCTTATATGTTAATATTCCTCCGTTTAGGCTCAGATCGTTTGATGTTTGACGGCGCACTGACCGGAAATGCAAACTTCTCTCTGACGTGTTAAAAAGTAACGAGTCTGTTTGAAAATGTAAGAAGTAGAAAGTACCGATACTTGTGTAAAAATGTAGGGAGTAAAAGTAAAAAGTAGTCAGAAAAATACATACTTAAGTAAAGTACAGATACCTGAAAAATCTACTTAAGTACAGTAACGAAGTATTTGTACTTCGTTACTTCCCACCTCTGGTCACTGTCAGCAGTGCTGTCTGTTGCACTTTTTCACTTTCAGTTCTGGTCGTCTGTTTCTGGTGATGCGTTTGTACCAAAGTCAGACTGTCACACAGTACAATTCCAGACAGTCTGTACAAAGAGGCGACCCGACGCATTTGATATGAACTAAAAAAAGAGGCATCTTGAAAACCCATCAGCTGGAATTCTCCCGACACCACTGACAATAAGAAAAGGTGGAGGAGCTTATTGATGCTGTTTCAGGGCAGGTGAAGCTGATTGGTTCAACTTCACATTAAGAGTCAGGAAGAAAGATGAGAGCTCAGAGAAATCAGAGGATTTCCTGTTAAGTTCTGAAAACGTGTTTCTGCAACTTGATTCCAGGTGTCTGTTAGGGGAGAATGCTGATTGGTTTACAAATTGATGTCTGGTGTGAAGGCACCATGAGACAACATTTACCTGCAGTTCATCATCTCTCACAATGTTTCATTTAGCTGAAGCCTTTTAGTTCTGATGAAAAAAAAAGAAAATGACGTGGGCTTCATAGAAAATTGGCAAAGTTTCTGGGGAAAACCTGGTCTTGTTAGGAGAGACGGCATCCATCCTACTTTGGATGGAGCAGCTCTCATTTCTAGAAATCTGGCCAAATTTATTAACCCTCCTAAAACCTGACTACCCAGGGTTGAGACCAGGAAGCAGAGTTGCAGTCTTACACGCCTCTCTGCAGCTTCTCTCCTCCTGCCATCCCCCCAAAACCCCATCCCCATAGAGTCGGTGCCTGCTCCCAGACCACCAAAAAGCAAAGCTAAAATCAGCAAAAAGCTATTTAAGCATAAAAATTCAAAAACAATAAATAATACAGCTTCATCAACTGCACCAAAAAATAAAACAATTAAATGTGGATTATTAAACATTAGGTCTCTCTCTTCCAAGTCCCTATTAGTAAATGATTTAATAATTGATCAACGTATTGATTTATTCTGCCTTACAAAAACCTGGTTACAGCTGGATGAATATGTTAGTTTAAATGAATCAACACCCCCGAGTCACAGTAACTGTCAGAATGCTCGAAGCACAGGTCGAGGAGGAGGAGTAGCTGCAATCTTCAATTCCAGCTTATTAATTAATCAAAGACCCAGACAAAGTTTTAATTCTTTTGAAAGCCTGACTCTTAGTCTTGTCCATCCTAACTGGAAACTCAAAAACCTGTTTTATTTGTTATTATCTATCGTCCACCTGGTCCTTACTCAGAGTTTCTGTCTGATTTCTCAGACTTTTTATCTGATTTAGTGCTCAGTTCAGATAAAATAATTATAGTGGGTGATTTTAACATCCATGTAGATGCTGAGAATGACAGCCTCAACACTGCATTTAATCTATTGTTAGATTCAATTGGCTTCTCTCAAAATGTAAAGGAGCCCACCCACCACTTTAATCATACTGTAGGAGTCGGTGGAAGGAGACACGAGCAGGTATGTAGTCTCAGCTTTATTGGCGGTAAACTCACAACAAGCTAGAACTCAAAATATAACTGCCTGCAAAAGGAGGAGTCAAGCCCTTTTATTCCAGGCCTCTCTCTCCCGCCTTTTCCAGATCTATTCCGGTCTCTCTCTTCGCAATAAGAGCTTGGGGCATTCTGGTGTGAAATGTGCATATATGTGGCCACCACACAGGCCCCCCCTGAACACACAGAATGGCAAACAATACAATAATAAAAACAGCAACCATTTTCAACTCAACATAGCAAAAATAAAATACCACATCAAGAGTATCTCCTAGGGGGTTTAACAAGGCGGCCGCTACGGCTGTGCTTGGCGACCACAGGTGGTGAAAACGAGGGAGGGGCATAGCCCCGACTACGGCGAGACTGCCCCCTCGCAGGGGAAAAAACAGCAGCTGGGGGCAGGTCCTCTGAGTGAGGCATAGAAACGGGAGGACGACTGCGGCGCGGAGGTTGGGCCAACTCAATAGGACCATCCGGAAACATGTGAGCAGGCTTAAGGCGATCCACCGAAACCCGCTCCTGACTACCTCCCAGCTCAACCAAAAAATCCTTAGGTCCCACCTCTAGCACACGGAATGGACCATCATAAGGAGGTCGAAGTGGAGAACGGTGCGCGTCATGGCGGATAAAAATGTACTTGGCAGACATCAGGTCCTTTGGCACATATGACTGTGGAAGGCAGTGATGCGCCGCTACTGGGGCCAAAAACCTATCATTCCCCGGGAAAACCGGCCCGCTCCTTTTGTCGGCCCCCGAAGCAGATGCACCAGGAAGGAATTCCCCTGGAACCCTCAAAGGCTGGCCCAGGACCAGCTCAGCTGAAGAAGACTGCAGGTCCTCCTTAGGTGTCGCACGAAGGCCCAGCAGGACCCAAGGAAGGCGGTCAACCCAGCTGCTGTCCACCAGCGCAGCCCGTAAGGCAGCCTTCATGGTACGGTGGAACCTCTCGCAAAGGCCATTGGCCTGCGGGTGGTACGCGGTAGTGCGATGGAGTCTGACGCCAAGGTTCTCCGCCACAGCAGTCCACAGCTCAGACGTGAACTGAGGACCCCTGTCAGATGTCAAGTCAAGCGGTACGCCAAACCGAGATACCCAGGAGGAGACGAACACACGAGCAACATCTGCTGAGGTGGTTGACGCCAAAGGAACTGCTTCAGGCCACCGAGTCGTCCTGTCCACCATTGTCAGGAGATGGGTGAAACCCCGGGAAGGGGGAAATGGACCTACCAGGTCTACATGGACATGTTCGAACCTTCTCTGGGGTATGGGAAAGTGCTCCAGAGGGGATTTGGTGTGTCGTTGCACTTTGGCGTGCTGACAAGCAACACATGAGGAAGCCCACGCCCTGACCTCTTTCCGGAGGCCGGGCCACACAAACTTGGCCCCTACCAACTTAACTGAGGCTTTAACTCCTGGGTGCGAAAGAGAATGAACTGCCTCAAAAACCCGCCGACGCCAGCAAGCAGGAACCAAGGGGCGAGGCCTGCCCAATGAGACGTCGCAAAGTAGGGTTACGCCACTATCCTGAAATGAGACATCTTCCAAACGCAAACTGGACTCGGCCACCTTAAAAGCCTGAATCTCCGTATCCGTAAGTTGGTCGGCAGCCATGGCAGAGTAGTCCACTCCCAAATGCACAGAGCTAACCTGCGCCCTGGACAGACAGTCAGCCACCCGATTACACTTGCCGGCGACGTGCTGAATGTCAGTGGTAAACTCTGAAATAGCAGAAAGCTGCCGTTGCTGCCGTGCAGTCCATGGTTCTGAAACCTTTGCCATGGCAAATGTGAGAGGTTTGTGGTCTACAAAAGCAGTAAAGTCACGGCCCTCAAGCAGGAACCGGAAATGACGCGTCGCGAGAAAAAGGGCAAGGAGCTCCCTGTCAAACGTACTGTACTTTCTCTCCGCATCCCGAAGCTTCCTGCTAAAAAAGGCGAGGGGCTGCCAAGCACCACCCACCCATTGTTCGCACACGGCCCCGACTGCAAAATCGGAGGCATCGGTCGTAAGGGCAACAGGCGCCTCGGGAGACGGGTGGGCCAGCAGGGCAGCGTTGGCAAGAGCAGCTTTGGCACTGTCAAATGCCTGCACCCGCTCAGGTGTCCACTCTATCTCTTGGTTGCCTTTCTTGCCCTTAAGTGCATTGTACAGAGGGTGCATGAGGTGAGCAGCCCGGGGGATGAAACGGTTATAAAAGTTCACCATCCCCAAAAACTCCTGCAGGGGCTTCACTGAGGAAGGGCGCGGAAAAGCAGAAACCGCCTCCACCTTAGCGGGCAGGGGAAACGCCCCTTGGGGCGAAACGAGGTGTCCCAAAAACTCTATGGCCGGCAGACCGAACTGGCATTTAGCTGGATTCACAATCAAACCGTGCTCACTGAGACGCTCAAACAACTGGCGGAGGTGCACTGAATGCTCCGCGGCGGAAGGGCTGGCAACCAGTATGTCATCCAGATAGACGAACAAAAATGGCATACCACGCAAAACGGAGTCCATGAGGCGCTGAAACGTCTGTGCCGCGCCCTTCAGACCGAAGGGCATTCGCAAAAACTCGAAAAGGCCAAAAGGAGTGATAACCGCGGTCTTGGGCACATCACGCAGATGGACAGGAACCTGATGGTATCCCCTCACCAAATCCACCTTTGAAAAAATAGTTGCCCCCGCAAGATGAACCGAAAAATCTTGAATGTGGGGAACCGGGTACCTGTCATTAGTCGTCGCATTATTAAGGCGCCTAAAATCCCCACCGTCAGCTTTAGGGACCATGTGCAACGGGGACGCCCACGGGCTGTTTGAGCGGCGCACAATACCAAGGCGCTCCATGTTTGCAAACTCCTCCCTGGCTATCGCTAACTTCGCGGCATCGAGACGGCGTGCACGCGCAAAAACCGGCGGACCCACAGTGGTAATGTAATGCTCCACACCATGTTTAGCTACGGCTGCAGAGAAGGTGGGAACCGTGAGGGTGGGAAACTCGGCAAGCAAACGCTGGTACTCATCACCTGTGGCAAGCATGTTAGCGAGGGGCAGGGGGCCAGGACTACCAAGTGTACAGGGGTAGGTATCAAAAGACACAGCATCTATCAAGCACCTATTAGCTACATCGACCAACAACCTGAAAGCACACAAGAAATCAGCGCCGAGTATAGGTACTGACACAGACGCTATCACAAAGTCCCAGTTAAACTGACGTCCCTTGAAACACACAGTCACCAACCTCATTCCATATGTGCGAATGGGGGTACCATTCGCCGCGTCCAGCAGGGGTCCGTGACATTGTCCCAAGGCGTCCGCAGCTGAAGCCGGCATGATGCTACGCTGAGCACCCGTGTCCACAAGCAGACGGCGTCCCGAAGCAGTGTCCTCAATGAAGAGCAGCTTGTCCGAGCTGCCAGCGCACACAGCTGCTAGTGAGCACCGGCCCTCTCGTTTCCCTGGTGCTGGAAGGTACACGGCGGAATGCAGCGCTTCGCCTTCACTCCGAACCGGCGATGATAGAAGCAGAGCACGCTCTCCTTCCTCCGGCGCTCTGCGACGGCGGCCACAGCACCAGCTTCTCTAGTCTCCGTCCCTTGTAGAGCCGCACTCGGTAAAAGTGCATGCACACCGGAATGCCTGGATGCCAGCAAAATCTTGTCCGCCTCTTCAGCTAGCCCGCGGTAATCCTTGGCCCGTATCAGAGCGGAGCTGGCTAGCGCGGTGCGTACGGGAGGGGGGAGCTGGCGCAGGAACAGATGCGTAAAGAGAAACGAAGCGTCGCCCGGGCCGAGCAGAGCCAGCATGTGCTCCATCAGCTCAGAGGGTTTACCATCTCCCAAGCCATTCAGGGACAACAGGCGATCAGCCCGCTCTTCGTCTGAAAGCTGATAAATCCGCAGCAGGTTCTCCTTCAGCGCTCCATACTTGTTAGCAGGCGGCGGGTTCCGGAGCAGTCCCATCAGCCGGCGGGTAGAAGCAGAGTCCAGCGCCGCGACGACATGGTAATACTTGGTGTCGTCTGAGGTGATCCCGCGGAGGTGAAACTGGGCCTCCACATGCTGGAACCAAGGCTCTGGATCGTGCTGCCAGAACTCCGGGAGCTTGACCGTGGCCGCAAAAATAGCGGGAGAAACGGCGGCGGCTGGTGAGGAAACGGCGGCGGCTGGTGAGGAAACAGCGGCCGCGGCCGTTGAGCTGTCGTCAGCAGACATGTTCTTTAGTCGGGGTCACCAATGTAGGAGTCGGTGGAAGGAGACACGAGCAGGTATGTAGTCTCAGCTTTATTCGGTAAACTCACAACAAGCTAGAACTCAAAATATAACTGCCTGCAAAAGGAGGAGTCAAGCCCTTTTATTCCAGGCCTCTCTCTCCCGCCTTTTCCAGATCTATTCCGGTCTCTCTCTTCGCAATAAGAGCTTGGGGCATTCTGGTGTGAAATGTGCATATATGTGGCCACCACAATACTCTGGATCTTGTCCTAACATATGGCATAGAAACTGAAGACTTAACAGTATTCCCTGAAAGCCCCCTCCTGTCTGATCATTTCTTAGTAACATTTACATTTACTTTAATGGATTACACAGCAGTGGGGAATAAGTTTTATTACAGTAGAAGTCTTTCTGAAAGTGCTGTAACTAAGTTTAAGGATCTAATTCCTTCATTGTTATGCTCTTCAGTGCCAACACAGTGCAGAGCAGCTACCTAAACTCTGCTCCCAGTGAGGTCGATTATCTCGTCAATAGTTTTACATCCTCACTGCGTACGACTTTGGATACTGTGGCTCCTCTGAAAAGGAAAGCTTCAAATCAGAAGTGCCTGACTCCGTGGTATAATTCACAAACGCACAGCTTAAAGCAGATAACCCGAAAGCTGGAGAGGGAATGGCGTCTCACTAAATTAGAAAATGCTCATTTAGCCTGGAAAAAGAGTTTGTTGCTCTATAAAAAAGCCCTCCGTAAAGCTAGGACATCTTACTATTCATCATTAATTGAAGAAAATAAGAACAACCCCAGGTTTGTTTTCAGCACTGTAGCCAGGCTGACAAAGAGTCAGAGCTCTGTAGAGCCGAGTATTCCTTTCACGTTAACTAGTAGTGACTTCATGGATTTCTTTACAAATAAAATTTTAGACATTAGAGAAAAAATTATTCATAACCATCTCAAAGATTATTCTTCATGTTCGGCTGCTTTCAGCACTGCTGGTATTTGTTTAGACTCTTTTGCTCCAGTTGATCTTTCAGAGTTAACTTCAATAGTTACTTCCTCCAAACCAGCAACATGTTTATTAGATCCCATTCCTACTAGACTGTTCAAAGAAGTCTTTCCAATTATTGATGCTTCAATCTTAAAAATGATCAATCTGTCTTTATTAGTTGGCTGTGTACCACAGGCCTTCAAGGTGGCTGTAATTAAACCTCTACTTAAAAAGCCATCACTGACCCAGCTGTCTTAGCTAATTATAGGCCAATCTCCAACCTTCCTTTTCTCTCAAAGATTCTTGAAAGAGTAGTTGTAAAACAGCTAACTGATCATCTACAGAGGAACGGTTTATTTGAAGAGTTTCAGTCAGGTTTCAGAATTCATCACAGTACAGAAACAGCATTAGTGAAGGTTACCAATGATCTTCTTACAGCCTCTGACAGTGGACTCATCTCTGTTCTTGTCCTGTTGGACCTCAGTGCAGCTTTGATACTGTTGACCATAACATTTTATTACAGAGATTAGAGCTTGCTATAGGTATTAAAGGTACTGCACATGGTGTCTAACCAGATACTTACTCTGGATGGCATTACTTTGGCCTCCAGTAACACTGTGAGAAATCTTAGAGTCATTTTTGACCAGGATATGTCCTTCAATGCACATATTAAACAAATATGTAGGACCGCTTTTTTGCATTTGCGCAATATTTCTAAAATTAGAAACATCCTTTCTCAGAGTGATGCTGAAAAGCTAATTCATGCATTTATTACTTCTAGGCTGGACTATTGTAATTCATTATTATCAGGTTGTCCTAAAAGCTCCCTGAAAAGCCTTCAGCTGATCCAAAATGCTGCAGCTAGAGTACTGACAGGGACTAGAAAGAGAGAGCAGATTTCTCCCATATTGACTTCTCTTCATTGGCTCCCTGTTAAATCTAGAATAGAATTTAAAATTCTTCTCCTCACATACAAGGTCTTGAATAATCAGGCCCCATCTTATCTCAAAGACCTCATAGTCCCATATCACCCCAATAGAGCACTTCGCTCTCAGACTGCTGGCTTACTTGTGGTTCCTAGGATACTTAAGAGTAGAATGGGAGGCAGAGCCTTCAGCTTTCAGGCCCGTCTTGGATCTCCCAGGGAGACAGACACCCTCTCTATTTTTAAGATTAGGCTTAACATTTTCCTTTATGATCAAGCTTATAGTTAGGGCTGGATCAGGTGACCCTGAACCAGCCCTTAGTTATGCTGCTATAGGCTGCTGGGGGGGTCCCCATGATGCTCTGGGTGTTTCTTTTCATTCACCTCTTCATTCATCTCTTATTAATCTCTGGCTCTCTTCCACAGCATGTCTTTTCTCTCCCCTCAGCCCCCTCTCAGCAGATGACCCCCCCTCCCTGAGCCTGGTTCTGATGGAGGTTTCTTCCTGTTAAAGGGAGTTTTTCCTTCCCACTGTCACCAAGTGCTGCTCATAGGGGGTCGTTTTGACTGTTGGGTTTTCTCTGTATTATTGTAGGGTCTTTACCCACAATACAAAGCACCTTGAGGCGACAGTTTGTTGTGATTTGGTGCTATATAAATAAAATTGAATTGAATTGATGGAAGGTGGAATGACAGCTATGTGTGTTTACAGGTCGTTTGGCTGCAGGAACTGCAGCGTAGTGATAGCACACCATCTGGTCTCCCTTATTGCTGAAAGATATGATGGGAAATTTCAGAAAGCAGACTCAGGTCCGTTTGAATCCTTTTACAGAATTGTGGAGAAAACATGAGCTCTGCAGTGACTTTAAAATACCAAAATGAAGTTTTTTCGAAGTGTGTGTGTGTGTGTGTGTGTGTGTGTGTGTGTGTGTGTGTGTGTGTGTGTGTGTGTGTGTGTTCTTCCCGTCTTCTCGCATTTCTGTTTCACTGAAATATTTAAACTCTGACCTAAAAGCATTTTGGTCATCATGATATTTTTATAAGTTACACACACACACACACACACACACACACACACACACACACACACACACACACACACACACACACACACACGGGTCAGTGACATCCCTCTGAGCTCACCGCTGCAGTTGGTCAATGATGTGGTGCCTCCGAGAGTGTGTGTGTGTGTGTGTGTGTGTGTGTGTGTGTGTGTGTGTTGGTAGTAAACAGGAAGTATTTTTAGTTCTGTTGCTACGAGAGCTGCTGCATCTCCTCCTCCTTCTCATGATGAAGTCAGCCTGGAGCTCTGGCCCCACTGCAGATGTTTACCTGAAGCATATGACGTCCGGAGGTGATGAAGCTGTGATCCTTACCTGGTGAACAGGTTTTAAATGAAGAACTCTGACTCACAGGTGAAGTCTGCTTTTAACTGTTTGTGCAAAGAGGAAGTACCTGCTGCAGATAAACCGATGGCTCCACCTCAGGCCGGACTCACGTTTTCATATCCCACAGACTGTACACAAAGATGTACAAAAGTATAAAACTTCTTGATCACCCCCTGGTGGTTGGCAACAGTACAGGTCATAAGCCCCGCCCCCTCCCTCTATTTTCTGCCATATGAAATGTTTCTTCATCTTTTACATTTTTCTGATTATTTGATTGATTGATCTGAAGGACCAATGAGTTAACTTTAAGAAGCAAGCGATAACTTCTTAGCCCCTCCCACCCCACACTGCTTGTACTGGGCTGGCAGGTTTGTTTACTTCATACCAACTAGGATGTGCGTGACTAGTTGATTGATCGTTGCTATTGTCACTAGTCGGTACCAGATGTGTTAGTCGGTTAGCCTTATTGTTAAGATTTTAATTGATGCCCAGTGCCGTAAATGTTTGTCCTAAATGCTATGCTGCTATCTGCCACCAGATGGAGCTGCAACCCTCACATCATCATAGAACAATGCCATAATTCTGTTAATCTTGGCCTGATATTTTTATTAGGTCTAATATTATTAGTTATTTTTGAAACTTTAACCTGAAGCGCACCTCCTGAGCAACACCATCATTTCCTTCATTTCTGGCTACTTCCCCCAAGTTTGTACAAAGAAGTGAAAAAACTAGAGGGACAAATGAGTTGGTACCAAAACAAAAAAACAAAAAAAACTGACCACAACAAAGACTAGGACCCAGGAGGAAAAAAGTCCCCAATGTCAGCTAACTACCATGTGGTGACCAGAACCATCTCCTCTTTACAGAAAGTGACATTCAGCAACTTCAAGCAGGAAGTGGGCAGTACCTGAAAATAAACTTCTCAACTTCCAGGTGAGTGATTGTGAACCTAGGCACCTAGGCAACCAGAGCCTGAAAGGTCAGCAAGCCACCTCCCATCAGCTGCAAACCGGTGTGTGACGAAGGAATCACCTGCAGCACTCATGCACCTTCACAGGCCACACCCCTAATAATGCAAGCTTTACAGCAAACAGGTGGGTTATAGAACCCCCCCCCCCCCCTTGTACAGCTGTTATGAAGGGGGAAATGATTTACAGAGACTACAGCAGTTTCTGTATCAGCTGTAAACATGTTGATTTCTGCTGGAACGATTTAACATGGGAGTCTATGGGGACTGACTCACTGTGGCGCCTCTGCTGGACTGCAGAGGAACTGCAGGTTTGGAGCTTCTAGTCTAATTTTAGTTTCTTTTATAAATTTGTGTTTTAGCAAATCAATACATTTTTTTTATTTGTATCGATTAACTTCTGATAAATTTTGGATTAAAACAGAAGCTATAGATGTTCCCACCTGAGAAGGTGAAACAGAAATGCTGTTGACAGTTTTTGCATTTTCAGGTTCTCAGCCGCTGATTTTGGACTCGCTCCCTTCAGGACGTTGATCTGTGCTGTGTGTCAGTGTTCGTGTACTTTAACTGGGTTATTTACTCAGACAGTAACAGTGGAGGCTGATTCATGTTCAGTAAATTATTTAAACTGATGCTCGCTCGCTCTGTGTTATGATGCTCACTCGCACGCTGAATGAAGCCACGGGGGGAGGTGGGGGTGCGTTAGTCCATGTTTTATTAACACACACACACATTTAGAGGCCGGTGTACCAGGTCAGTGTTACAGTCTGTTCTCATTGGAAGGATTTCAGAGGAGGCTGGGGGAGGGGAAAGTGCTCGCCGTGACTCAGAGCCCTGCAGCGTCTGTTCAAAGCCTCGACCTCGTTTACGCCTCTCCTCTCTCCTCATTTCCTCTCCTCACCTACCCCCCCTTTGTTCCCTTTCCCCCTCCTGCGCCTCTCTCCTCATTTCTGTTTCCCTTGGAAACGTCCTGGTGCTCATTTCCTGTTTGCTCAGCTCTGTCAGACACAGCTGAATCTTTGTACCTGAACACAGATGAGCCGACCCACACTCTGTGTCTGAAAGGTGTAGATGGATGACAGACTCTGCAGATTCATCAACATTTATTCTCTGCATTTAACCCATCACACATGCAGTACGTAGCGCACACGCACAACATGCAGAGCAGGAAGTGCTCGGGGAGCAACTGGGGGATTAAGGGCCTTGCTCAAGGGCCCACAGTGAGAGTGGAGACAGGTGGCAGCACTTCACTCTCACCACTTCAATTTCCCCCTGCCCGTCTGAAGCCTCTTCCTCCAAAGGTTTCAGATTCCAGGTGGTCCTTCAGTCCATCCAAGGGTGCAAATCCAATTTTTTCCAGTACATGCCAGTCCAGGGATTCAAACCAGCATCCTCTCAGTCATAAACTCTCTTCTTCTCCTCTAGACCATCATTTATGAAGGTTTCATTTAAACCTCACTTATTCTGCACATTTCCAGCTTTGTATTTTTATTATTGGTCTGCAAAGCCATTTCTAAGTTTTTGGGACTCCAGCAAACCAAGATGAGCGCCGTTATCCACCAAAATTACCAAAATTACATCAATGACTCACCCAGAAGAACCTAGAACATCTAAAGTTGCTTTGTCATGATGTGAAACTGGTTTTTCTTACTGGAAAAGCCTCCAATGTGACTGAATTCAGAGTGGGCCAGAATCCCTCCACAGCGATGTGAAAGACTCACTGCCAGTTATCACAAATGCCTGATTGCAGTTCTTGCTGCCAAGGGTGGCACAACCAGGTATTAGGTTTAGGGGGCAGTTACTTTTTCACACAGGGCAGGTAGGTTTGGATAGCTCTTTTTTCCTTAATAAGTAAAACCATAATTTTAAAACCACATTTTCTATCAGTTTTTTTTTTTGCCCAATATTAAAATGTTTTTGATGATCTGTAACATTTTAGTGCAGCAAATATGCAAAAAAAAAAAAGTCTTTATTATACATTTTACAGCACTGGAGCTGTAGGGCAACACATTGGAAAGCTAAACATAAAAAGGCAAGCTAAATGCTGAATTAGCATCTTTGTATTGTCTGATTTTCATGCTGCAGAAGCTGATGATGAAATAGAGACTGGTCAGCCCTCGCAGGGAAATGTGTCCCCCCCCAAACAGCTGGTAAGTGGCTGCCGGCTGTCGCTGGGTGAGATCGGTAGTAAAGAGTCTGCTGCACCAAAACCTCCTTATGATCGCTTTGGTCAGCAGCAGATTGGTGGTGGCACTCTCACTGTGGTATCGTATCACTTCCTGTTCCTCAGTGGTGTTTTTGTGTAGATCGATTCATCTAGATAATACCATACCAATTTATGTATAAAGCACTTTTAAAAACAACAGGGCTGACCAAAGTTACCAAAGTAGATAATGACTTATTTCATGGTGTAATCTCCTTGTGCTTTATCCAAAGCACACACTCTGCTGAATGGTAAATGGACTAGTTCTTATATTGCACTTTTCTGCTCTATCTGAGCACTCAATGCACTTTATACAACACGTTTGCATTTACTCATTCACACACCTTCATACAAACACTGTTTTCTACTTCAAAGTGGTTTCTATCTAACATTCACACTCTGACGGTTGCATCGGAGAGCAACTAGGGGTTCACTATCTTGCCCAGGGATACTTTGACATGCAGACTGGAGGGATCGAACCACCAACCTTCTGATTAGTAGATGACTATATTCACTTAGTGTGTTTTTAGGCATTCACTAGCATAGCGCAGCTATTAGCTTAGTTCTTAGCCAACCCACTGACAGCATTGCTTCTTCTTCTGTCCCTCCTGCACTTTCCTGCTCTGTGTGTCAGATGTTTAGTTGCTCCTCGGCCTCCTTTAACAGTAACAGGACTGCATGAAGAAGTCAGGAGTATCATTCAGCATTGCAGCATACTCACATCCATATACTCTGCCTGTTACAACAGATGTGAGGGCGTTGCAGGACATGTATGAGGACTGAGACAGTGGTGAGGTGTGCGGTAGGTGTTACAGATGGTTCAAGGTGGGGGTGGGATTACATCGGAGATCAGCTCTGAGCCCCCTCTTGTTTGCAGTGGTGATGGACAGGCTGACAGATGAGGTCAGGCAGGAGTCTCTGTGGACTAAGATGTTTGCAGATGACACTGTGATCTGTAGTGAGAGCAGGGAGCAGGTGGAGGAGAGCCTGGAGAGGTGGAGGTATGCTCTGGAGAGAAGAGGAATGGAAGTCAGTAGAAGCAAGACGGAATACATGTGTGTGAATGAGAGGCAGCAGGTGGAAAGGTGAAGATGCAAGGAGCAGAGGGAGTGAAGGTGGGTGAGTTTAAATACCTGGGGTCAACCATCCAAAGCAACAGACAGAGCATGAGAAAGGAGAAGGAAAGAGTGCAGGCAGGGTGGAGTGGGTGGAGACGAGTGTCAGGGTGATCTGTGACAGAAGGAGAGCCGCCAGAGTGAAAGGGAAGGTTTACAAGATGGTAGTTAGACCTGCTATGATGGATGGTTTGGAGGTGTGGCACTGACACAAAGGCAGGTGGCAGAGATGAAGATGCTCAGATCTTCACTGGGAGTAAGCAGGATGGACAGGATTAGAAACGAGTCCATCAGAGGGAGAGCTCAGAGTCAGAGGGGCTGAGAGGGTCTGGACATGTGCAGAGGAGGGAGGGTGGAGATACTGGACAGAGGATGATGAAGATGGAGCTGCCAGGCAGGAGGAAAAGAGGAAGACCTCAGAGAAGGTTCATGGATGTAGTGAAGGAGGACATGCAGGAGGATGCTGTGATAGGTTGAGATGGAGGCAGATGATCCACTGTGGAGACCCCTTTATGGAGCAGCAGAAAGAAGAAGTTAAAGATAAGAATTTAAAAAGGATTCCAAATTAATTTTAGTGTAATAAAGATCTGTACAGATTAGTAGTTACAAAATAAAAATAAATAAATAAACAAATAAAATGTATGACTTAACTTCTAATTTGATTTCTCACCATCCTCCATGCTCCTGCAGCACAGTTTGAGAACCACCGCTCTGAAACATTAGCAATGAGTTATTAAAATGGTAATATTTAAAGGGTTCAGATTAAACTTGGACTATTATCTATCAGATGACACCATCAGCATTGGGACTGGCCACCTGGTATAAATACGGAGGGACAGAGCTGGCCCGAGACATAGGCAGCAGATGTGGCTGCATAGGGCCCCCTGACCACCAGGGGCCCCCCAAGCTCACCCATATTTGTCATGAAACATTTTTGTTTAGTTTTAATTTTTTACATATGCCAATGTCCTAAAAGAAAGAAGAGACTATTCCAACTGTCCAGATTTGTACACTTGTACAAAGAAAGAAATGAAATGATACTCGTCCCACCCTGCTCAATATTATGGACATGACATAGTTTTACTATGCGTATCATACTGAAATACAGCTTTATCTATCAATGAAGCCAGATGACGCATCAATTAGCTAAACTGCAGGAATGTCTTAAAGACATTAAGGACTGGATGACCTCTAATTTTCTGTTTCTAAATTCAGATAAAACTGAAATTCTTGTTCTCGGCCCCACAAATCTTAGAAACATGGTGTCTAACCAGATACTTACTCTGGATGGCATTACTTTGGCCTCCAGTAACACTGTGAGAAATCTTGGAGTCATTTTTGACCAGGATATGTCCTTCAATGCACATATTAAACAAATACGTAGGACCGCTTTTTTGCATTTGTGCAATATTTCTAAAATTAGAAACATCCTTTCTCAGAGTGATGCTGAAAAGCTAATTCATGCATTTATTACTTCTAGGCTGGACTATTGTAATTCATTATTATCAGGCTGTCCTAAAAGCTCCCTGAAAAGCCTTCAGCTGATCCAAAATGCTGCAGCTAGAGTACTGACAGGGACTAGAAAGAGAGAGCAGATTTCTCCCATATTGGCTTCTCTTCATTGGCTCCCTGTTAAATCTAGAATAGAATTTAAAATTCTTCTCCTCACATACAAGGTCTTGAATAATCAGGCACCATCTTATCTCAAAGACCTCATAGTCCCATATCACCCCAACAGAGCACTTCTCTCTCAGACTGCTGGCTTACTTGTGGTTCCTCGGATACTTAAGAGTAGAATGGGAGGCAGAGCCTTCAGCTTTCAGGCGCCTCTTCTGTGGAACCAGCTCCCAGCTTGGATTCAGGAGACAGACACCCTCTCTATTTTTAAGATTAGGATGACTGTTGGATTTTCTCTGTAATTATTGTAGGGTCTTTACCTTACAGTATAAAGTGCCTTGAGGCGACTGTTTGTTGTGAGTTGGCGCTTTATAAATAAAACTGTACTGAATTGAAAAATTGAATTGGAAAGGCTAAAAGAGTAATGCATCCCAAAAAAAATAACAATCAACTTTAATGCTCCAGCACTAATAACGGTTTAGTTCAGGGGACAGTGAAGTGGTATGAAGGGGGCCCCAAATCAGATATTGCTTAGGGCCCCTTCAAGGTTTGGGCCGGCTCTGCTGAAGGCTGGATGAGGACTTGTCGTCTCCTCAGGTGGCTGACAGATGAATGAACAACTGGAGTAACCGTGGAAACTGTTCAGTAAAATAAAAATCTCTTCGTTGTGAAAGCAGAAACTAAAGAAACTCTGCTGTGGCTCTCTACTCATTACTCTCACTACTTTGATCAGCACCTGCAAATATGTCAAAGTACACATTTCTAAGTGTTGCTGTTTTGTAATTAACGAGCGTGTCACCCACTTTTTCTGATTAACACTCTCACCAGCAGGAGGCAGAATTTTACCAGCAGGTGTGCTGAGATGTTTTGTGCTGCTGGTTTTCTTTTTAAATTTTGATGTTTCTTTTTAGCCCTACATCCATTTGCCTTACTGCTACTGTAAGAATGTGTTATTAATATCTTCTGGCACCAACTGGTATTCCAGAATACTATGTTGCAGCCCTGGTTCAGCTTTAGATGCTACCCCTCCAACACAGCACATGCTGTATGTTTGGACATAAAGGCATCGCTGTTGTGTTAGTAAACAGGAATTCACAAAGAAAATTACCTTTAAAGAACTTTGAAAACTATTTCAGCATAAAAAAAATTATCATTGCAGCAAGAAAAATTTTTCACCCACAATAAATCTATTTTAATCATTAATTAGATCATAAAATTCTGCAAGAAATACTGAAGTAGATTTCTGCAGTTGTCCAGGACAGAGGATTTAATAAGAACAACTGTTGGACAGTCCCTTTTAGGTAAATCTGGATTTCAGTGTTTCAAATGCTGCACACATGACGGCATATTAGTCATCAAGAAATGCTCATCATCTCCCTCTCACACACACACACACACACACACACACACACACACACACACACACACACACACACACACACACACACACACACACACACACACCCACACCCACCAGAGTGAGTGTTAGTATGTGTGCTGTGGAGGTGGAGCTGTGTAATGGAGCGATGCTGTTTGTCCTGCCCTACATCTGCTCAGTGCTTTATCACAGCTCACTGAGCCTGTGTGTGTGTGTGTGTGTGTGTGTGTGTGTGTGTGTGTGTGTGTGTGTGTGTGTGTGTGTGTGTGTGTGTGTGCCCTTCTGGTATCTTACACTGAGCAGTAGGCCAATAGTGCAGCTGGATGTGTGTCATGTGACTTCAATCACACATTATCATTCTTGGACTGGTTTTCAAATGATGGTTAAACTGTTTAACGAGCAGACCTCCACACACCAGAGGGCGCTACACCAAGGGGGTAGCAGAAAAATCAGAAAATGTATCTGCATTATCTAATTAATCTAATTATCTGTATCTTTAATTTCATAAGCTGTAATAGGTTTCTTGCATTTATTGGGCAGGTTATCGGATAATCATACATTTTCTGTAAAATAACATTTCTCTAAACAAAATTATCTGTCAGTGTCACTCATATGGTTGGAAATATAAGCTTCATCTTGTTTGAGGAAATACATTAATTACTTCCACATTACTTATTGTATTAATTATTTTAATGCTCCAGTTGTTTCTGAGCACTGTGTTTTGTCTGTAACGATTTGAATTTAGGGGTTTTCTTCATATCAGCACATTACTGAATATTTCTGAACATTTAAATGCTTTTTTATTCAGTCCATCTGGGATTTTAGTGTTAGCTAAGGTGTCGCTAGCTATTAAAAGAACCATGTCATGGTCCTGGGTTTAGACCTGTGGACTGGAGTTGTGTTCTTATTGTTATACTTCCTGTTTCTGCGGCTCGTGCTGTTTAATGTTTGTATTGGTTCCTTATGGTTTTTGTTAGTTGTGTCCTCAGTTCTTAGTTTCAGTTCCAGATAACGTCCGTTCCCTTTTGTGTTCCTGTCTGTTAAGTCCCCATGTCTGCATTAGATGTTTTTGTGTTACTTCCTGTTTGTTGTGGTGTCATACACTTTGTCTACCTGTGAGATTTTCCTCATGTCTCTCCTGTTTGGATTTATGGACACTGTTTTCTGCTGCCTGTTGGACTAACTACGTCGCCATAATAAAGGGTTGTTTTGTAGTTTGTGCCATGAGTCTGCACACAACACAACACATTTCAGTAAAAAGCCACTGCGGTCACATTTATCACCTTCAACATTGTTTTTATTCAAACAAGAAAAAATATCAGCTGGTGAGGAGAGATGAGTTCACCTGTTTACGTGTCCATTTGATTCAGAACTGCAGAAAAATGTGGACTGGACTCATTTTTCGTAATAATGTCAACTCATTACAGTTTTAAGACAACAGGAAATACCCTGTTTGAATGTCTGTCACACACTGGTTAAAAGAAAGTGATTTGTTTCATTTTATCTTACATTAAAAAAAAGGAGCAATGACGTTGGCCCCTAGTAGGTCTCCCAAGGAAAACTGGTCCATGGTGAGTGAGTCAAAATACACTGCTCAATTTTTTTAAAGGAACATTTTTAATCAGAGTTCAGCATCAAGTCCTTCAAACTTCTGTGATACTGATGTGGTCAGTAAGTATCAGAGGGGGTCGTTAATTAGTTTCAGCTGCTTTGGTGTTCATAGCATTAACAGCAGGTGCATTAGAGGGGCAACAATGAGACACCCCCCAAACAGTTTTACAGGTGGAGGTACTGAAGTTTTTCCCTCCTCATATTTTCTGACTGTTTTTCACTAGTTCTGCATTTGGTTAGGGTCAGAGTCACTGCTGGTAGCATGAGGTCATACCTGGACCCTACAGAGGCTGCACAGGTAGTCCAACTCCTCCAGGATGGCACATCAATATGTGCCATTGGTTTGCTGTGTCTCCCAGCACAGTCTCAGAGCATGGAGGAGACTCCAGGAGACAGGCAGGAACTCTAGGAGAGCTGGACGGGGCCGGAGAAGGTCCTTAACTAATCAGCAGGACCAGTATCTGCTCCTTTGTGCAGGAGGAACAGGATGAGCACTACAGAGCTACAAAATGACCTCCAGCAGCCACTGGCGTGAATGTCTCTGAGCAAACAATCAGTAACAGACTTCACAAGGGCGGCCTCAAGACCCGATGTCCTCTAAAGGGCCCTGTGATCACTGCCCGGCACCGTAGAGCCTGACCGGCATTTGCCATAAAATACCAGAATTGTAAGGTCCTCCACTGGCACCACAAGGACACACAGACCTCTACAGCCTTGGCAAACAACACCCTGACTGCCATCAGGTATCAGGATGAAATCCTTGGACCCACAGTCAGACCCTATGCTGCTGCAGTGGGTCCTGGGTTCCTGGTGCACAACAATGTCCAGCTTCATGTGGCCAGAGTATGCAGGCAGTTCCTGGAGGATGAAGGAATTGATAGCACTGACTGGCTCCCAGCATTGCCTGACCTAAATCCAGTAGAACACCTCTGGGACATTATGTTTCAGTCCATCCAATGCTGCCAGGTTGAACCTCAGATTGTCCAGGAGCTCAGTGATCCCCTGGTCCAGATCTGCGAGGAGATCACCAGGACACCAGTGTCGGCGCATGCTCCAACATTGTCGGGCATGCATACAAGCAAACTGCTGAGTACCACTGTGAGTTGCAGCAGTGAAATTTCTGCAAAATGTTCCAGCCTGCAGCATCATTTTTTCACATTGATTTTCAGGGTGTCTTTGAATTCAGCCTCTGTAGGTTGATCATTTTCATTTCTATCAAATGATGCGGCATCCTTTCATTCCTAACACATTAATCAATATCAGCATAGATATCAGATATTTAGTTTTTTGAGTGATGTATAACCATAGAACAAATCACCTCGGTTCAGGGTTGTCAGGGTTGACCCTGTAGCCATGCCGAGGGGAGGAGCTTGTTGAGGAGCACCTGGGCTCAGCCCGATGGCTCCACATGGGCCAGTCTTGTGCTGGATCCACCACAAGACCCCCTGGAGGGGTCCAGTTCATTGTAGATCAGCCAGCAGTCAAAGGATGGATGACCCCCAGTTGCTGAAACTAGTTCTTGTAATAAATAAACATTAATAAAAGGAATATTCAATCAGAATACCTATAATTTTTCTGAATTTTGGTGCACTTAATATCCCAGCAGACATGGTTAAAACCATGACACTATCTCCTGTGTCAAAGCTGATCATGGTACAACTTCAAAAACTGAACCACAGATGGAAAGATGTTGATGCTGTTTCCACACAGAACAGAAGTCCAGTCATCGTGTAGAAAGTGAGAAATATAGATTAGATTGCAAAGAAGGAATTAATCTGTCTTTTTCTGTAAAACAATGACAGGTAGTATGGTTAGTACATCTGTGAACACACAGCCACAGAGTCTCTTCTCCACACAGATTGATGACTGGCAGAGTGTAGGTGTTGACCGCCCAGATCTTGTTCTTCTCATGCCACTGACTGTTCTGGACTTGCCTTACTCTCTGCAGGTACAGGTGGTTGCAGCTTTCTTATACCATGTTTCCACTGACAAGGTGCCGGTGCTCGTGCCAGTGCTGGTGCCGATTCCAAAGAACCAGCAAACTGCTTAAGAAGGAGCCTGCGTTTCCACTGCTTTGCTAACTGATCCCTTACGTATGAGTGTGGGCTGAACACACTCCCCCTTTGCAAACTTTATTTCTTGTGCTGCAAATATATTTTACAGTCCAAACCAAACTACTGCAGCATCTGTGTGCAGCACAGAGGGAAACACAGACAGCGATTAGAGCAAGACGACAAGTACGCACTTTGTGTCCTTTTATCTGTGATATGAACTGAATATGAGTCAAGGCCTTCTGCTGTTTGTGTCACACATTCCTTGGTTCCAAACCAGCTAGTTTACAGTGCTGGAATGGGACCCATTTTTTTGGCCGAGTACGGAGTGAGTTTGTGATGGAAAAAGCGCTGAATGGTTACAGCACTTAGTACCAGCACTGTGTCAGTGGAAAAAGAGGCATTAGTGGCCTCTTCATGGTTCCCATTTGCCTGTGGGATTCCATATCTTGGAAAAGGTACTTGTAGCTTTCTTCAGTGTCTGCAATGCTGCCTTCTGGTAGTGTAATCCTCTCAGTTCTGACTACCTTCCCTCCCTTTGTTACCACCTGACTACACTTCTCCAGTCTGAATGATATTCCAATGTCTTTGCTGTAAATCCTGGTGGTGTGGATCACTGAATCCATGCCTCATTCACTCCAAGCTTACAGCTTGATGTCACCAATGCAGCCATTCCGTAGTTGGTATCTGTAGCCAGTCTTGTTGATGATCTGGCTGAGGGGATTCAGGTCTATGCAGAACAGCTGTGGGGACAGGGCATCTCCTTGGTAAATCCTGCACTGCATGGTGACTTGTGCAATGGGCTTGGAGTTGGCCTCTAGTGTTTTTCTCCACATACCCATTGAGTTCTTGATGAAGGCTCTGAGGGTCCCGCTGATCTTATACAGTTCTAGGCATTCCAGGATCCATGTGTGCTGCATTGAGTCATAGGCTTTCTTGTAGTCAATCCAGGCGGTGCACAGGTTGGTCATGGAGTGCAGTTAGCTTCTTTAGCCAGTAGGTGTGAATCAAATCAGGACCTGGTGCTGTCCAGCTCTTCATATGTGAGACTCTTTCTTGGATGTCTGCCACTGTGATGTTACTAGATCCTGTTCAGGGAGGTTGCTGTGGTCTGCTCTTAGATCCACCAGCCACTTAGCATTGGTGTTGTGTGTTGCATCCTTCTCCCATATGCTTTTCCAGTATTGCTCTGTCTCCAGCCTTGGTGGGGGTGCTGTTCTAATGTTGTTCCCCTGCCACTGAGAGTACGCCTTGTTCTCAGTGGAGAACATCTGGTTTATTCTTCTGGCTTCTATCTCTCTGATATACCTCTTCAATCGGTTAGCCAAGGCTGAGTCATTGCTTGGCCGTTTCTAAGGCCTCAGGTACGGACAGCTTGTTGTAGTTCCTTCATCACACCTTTCTGCAGCTCTGATAGGCTAACTTCCCATTGTGCTGCCTTGATCTTAGCCTCAAGTTTTCTTCTCCATGCTCCTTCTGGCTATTCATCTTGTAGCCAAGCATCTCAAGAATCACTGCTGCTGTGGTATGCATCAACTGATTGGTTTCAGTGATGGTCAAAGTAGGATTGTCCATAGAGCTACATTCACATCTTCTAGAAGACTTTCAGAGGGTACTTCATGTAGTCTTGGTAATTGGCCATGGAGGGTCAGGTTTCCAGCTTAGCCATGATCTTAGCTTTCAGGTCAGCTGCTCTGGTATTCAACGCACCAGTTGTTCTTGGGGTACCCATCTCAGAGTGTGAGGATGACGATATCTTCCCCCTGACCTGACGTCCTGGCTGCCCTTGCCCTAGCATTTGTGTTGGATCTCGTCAATCTCTATTTGCGACAGCAGTTGCTTCTTGTGGATGTTGGAACACTGAGCAACCAGTTGTTTTGATGTTATATCTCTCTCAGTCACACACACACACACTCACACTGAATTTGACAGTTTGTTCTCCATACAAGTGGACTTTCTAAAAATACAAAATCACAGCTGCATATAAAACTCATGGCCATGAAGAGGGCAAACATAGAGCCCAGCACAGCATCTGTGTCAAAAAGTGGAGTGCATGTTGATTCCAGCCTAAAGTATGGAAGCCTTAATGGGTCAAACACCTGACAGGACGTGCTGACAGGGTGTTTTCAGCCATTGTTAAACACAAATCAAATTAACGGAGACAGGAAGCAGACGTGTCGGTCCATTCTGCTTCTCAAACAGCCAACCATAAAGCTGGTGAGGACTCACCCCACTGCCAGTTTAGCTTATTCTTAGTTTGCATGTGAAGATGAGCTCTGGATGCTCCGAGCCGAAAATCAACAGTGTTTGTTTTGGTGCCTTTTACCCACAATGCATTGCTGTGTACAGTAATTCCAACATCCAAAAACAACATACAGATTTACAAGAGAAAAAGATCAAAAAACATTTAAAATAACGTGTTTCCATAGTTTAACAAACACAGTGTGATATAAAGTGATACAGTAAAGTAGTTTAAAACAAAAAGAACTTGTTCAACATCTTCTCACTAAAGTCACTCACAGTACAGAGATTTCATAGCGTGTTGCAGCTCTTTCTGCGCCTTCACCTGCATGCTCCAATGTGCAAAAACATCCAAAGAAATGAAAACTGTTCAAACACGGTGACGCCTGCAACAAACAGCAGCTACAAATAAACGTGATGTTTGAAACTTTCAGAGCCAGAATGTCTTCAGTATTTCAGAGGACAGGTAAAGTGGACTTATTCTGCTAAAGTGAAACAAGTTTGTATTAAATGTGAACAATTCAGATAATGAGGCTGATGCCCCTCTGAAGGCTTCCAGGAGTCGAGCAATCAGAAGAAACTGGTGGTTTTGGG
The DNA here is from genome assembly GCF_007364275.1 of Archocentrus centrarchus. Lineage (NCBI taxonomy): Eukaryota > Metazoa > Chordata > Actinopteri > Cichliformes > Cichlidae > Archocentrus > Archocentrus centrarchus. The sequence continues at coordinate 3,542,192 of NC_044356.1, forward strand.
GGGGAGTGTTTAGAGAGATGGGAGCTCAAAAGGCTCGTTTCTGACAGGAAGTCAAAGCTAGTCGAGTATAAAATAGCAAACGCTGCAGTGTCTTAAATCTGCATTCTTTCTAATTTCCAGCAGGGGGTGACTTCTCTAGTTATTAAATGAAGTCCGATTGTTTTTAAAGAAAACGAGCCTCCTGCTCAGCTGATCTCTGAGCTCAGTAAACACTTCACTGATCAGTTCATGGTCTCAGCTGCTGCTTTCAGGTCTGACTGAATGAAACATGAAACTTGTTTTGGAAATTATGGTCCGTTTATTAACAAAGTAGCAGGAAGCATGTGAGGATCTGGCAGCTGGATAAGTGTTCAGCTCACCACATCTGGATTTAAACCACTAAAATGCTGACGGTGGAAACACTCAGGAAAAAAACTGGACTTGCTGTGTGGTTAATTTGAGTCCTTGAACTGGACCTCTGGACTGTGTCAGTTTTTTTCAAATGCAATTATCTGACCAATAATATGGCTGCTGTGTGGTTCACTGCACTAACAGACTGTCCAAGAAGGCGGAGCTCCAGTTTGCTGAGTGAAATTCTGGGATTTGATTTGGATGTCACTGATAACCCCCCCCCCTCATCCAAATATGGTCACTTCTGGCTCCAGAAACCAACACGGAGGCACCCAAAAAACCTAGAATGACGTCACTGTAGCTACGAACATCTGATATTTACAGAATCACGCTGCAGATGAGCAGAACAGGTCCACCTGAGAGAAACCTTCATGCTGTAAATTTGTGCCTGGCTGCAGCTAACACTGATTCTATCACACGACAAAGTTTTAGTTGTTTCAGATGCTATAAAATGCATAAATGTTTAGGTTTAACTGTCGGATTAATTACATATTCTTCTTAGTATTTAGTACATAATGACAGAACTAAATTTTCAGTACAGATTATGGATATTTCTTTGAATATTTGAGTTCCTGTAAATATTTGATTAGCTTTGGCTACACTGATAAACTGGCAGCTATGAGCTTAGTGTGAATGCAGCGATTATTACTGTACAGCTCCAAAAAGGTAAAAACGCATTTGCTTAACAAACGCACTCCATGAATTCATACAGTTACACTCAGTGTTTAGTTTGCAGCACATACATGTAATTCTGTCATCTGTGACACATTCATGTTTAATTTGTTCTTTGTGTCACGCCTGCACACTTTTATCTGCAATATTTAACATCTGCACTTAGTGCTGCAAATCTGGGAAGCAAAATTTCATCCTGTATGATTGTGACAATAAAATTTACAAATGGTCCAAAATTTTGTTTGTTTGTGTGGAGGACAGAAACTGCAAATATCCAAACTGATGTATAAATAAAGTAATACTACTAATAACAGTATTACAGTTATCTGAACATTATAAAAATGAAATGTAGACTGTAATCTATAAAATGCAACACACTAGTTTTTTTTAATTTTTCCTTTGATTCTTCTATTACTCTATATTTATTAATTCATTACTTTATGCAATTGTTTCAATCACATTAATACATTTCTACCTTCCTTTTTTGTATCTCCTTTCAGGTCCCATTATATATTCATAAAGTGTTTAATAAAAAAATTACCTACACTAATAATTCAATTGATAAATGGCAAAGTAAATAAAGTAATCAAATAAAATCAGGATACGCTTGTTACATTGTATAGATTAATTAATGTCTATATTTCTAATATTTGGTGCATATAATGGCACTCTTTTTTCTTGGTCATTTTATTTGATTTTGGCAGTTTCAGGCCTCCATATTTTATGCTGTGTTTATGTTTCACTAAAGCTGAGGGCTCACTGCATACAGTAGGTCAGTCGTAATGATCTGAAACGTATTGTTTATTGGTTGATGATTTAAATATCCAGCATCTGTTGGGCTCCGACTGTACAAATTTAATTTCAGCTTTTTGCTCCATATTCATGAACGAATATCCAGAGAATGCAGAGTTTCTGTTAATTTGTGTAAACTGCATCACACAAACAGGTAAAGACTTTGTGTTCATTATTGCTTCTTTTGTCTTCGTTCTGTTTAACATTAAACTCCCTGATTTTTGTTGTAACTTGACAAAAACTCACTGACTATAAAAATCCTGTGAGGTTAAAAATAGAGCTGGAAGGACGTTTACAGGAATCCCTGCTACACAAAAGCAGAGAGCAACAATTTCAACACAAAAGTTACATTAGCAAATAAATCAATTCTTCATCAGAGTGAAAATCTGGAGTTAATTTCAGTGTTTCAAAAAGAGGAAATTTCCAGCAGATGCTCCCGCTGCGCTCCAGTGACTTTGTCCTTTTGTCATATTCAAAATGTTTCTCCGTGTATAAATTTTGACATCTTAGCTCAAAAATGTTTTCTTCTCACTTCTCATCAAAAACCTTGAGATCAACATGAAGGCTTTTTGCTTCACTTTCAGGAAGAAGAAAGAAAGAAGAGAAACGTGCAGCACCGTTAAAGAAAGAGAAGGAGAGATCCTCCCCATCAAACATCTGTCTATCAAACATCTGCCACACACACACACACACACACACACACACACGCTTCCTGTTTAGTGCACTGTGGAGGATTAAAGTCATTAAACCTCCCGGGAAGAACTTTTTGACTGGCTTTAAAATAATCCACACTTGAAGTGGTCACGTGCATCAGCTGTCCGCAGATCAAAACATGGAAACAGAATTAAAAGCAGACCTCTTTTTGTGTCAGCATGCTGAGGAAAAAAACAAAAAACTGCTACTTGCACTGAGAATCCAATCACTGATGAATAATCACACTCCTGGTTAAGGTGTCTCTGACTCATCGTCGTCCTCCGGCGATGTCGGCGAGGCAGGTGTGTCGTCTTCTTCTGCCGCTGCCCCGCTCGGTGCAGGTAATCCAGTGGCTGCCGCTGATGATGTCATCTTCTCATAGGTCCTCCTACGCTGCCGCCGCAGTGTCTGGCTCTGCAGCTCCTTCACCTCCTGCAGGACCTCCTGCGCCTCCTTCCACGAGGACACGGCCTCCTCCAGGAGGCGCTCGGCCTCAGCGCGCCTCCTCTCCACTTCCAAGTCCTCCACAGACAGCTGGCTGGCTGGTAGAGGGGGGGACAGGTGGTGTTTGTCAGGGGTTTTGGGTTGTGAGGATTCAAAGGACCCAGACAGGCTCGGGGAGTTCTGACAGGAAGACTCCTTATCGCTCCCTACACGAGGGGAGTCGGCCTCGCTGCCCTGCGGTGAACCAAATCCTTTAACCTGAGAGGAGTTGGATCGTCTGACACTCAGAGGCGAGTCGGGTGACTTCTGTACCGGAGAGCTGCCCTGCTTGTTGGGAGAGGCGGTAGATGATCCCTTGAGTTTTGGAGCTCGAGCTGCGTCGGTGCTCTTCGATCGAGGGGAGTTGGTCAGACGAGGTGAGTCGCTGGCTTTACCAGCAGGTGAGTGGGATCCTCTGGAGCGAGGTGAATCGGTTCCTTTGGAGCGATTCTTCTTGGCCTTGGGTCGAGGAGACTCTCTTCCTCTGGGACGAGGAGAGTCTTTACCCCGGAGGCGAGGAGAGTCGCTGCTCCGGCTCCTTGGAGATCCTGATGACCTGCTGAGGAGAGCAACAAAGATCGTTTTTTAAAGACAACAACCAGACATGGCAAGGTGCTTTGAAGTAAACTACCAGAGTTAATTTAAATTTGTTGCTTCAAACTACATTTGGGTAAGCTAAAGGAGTTGCATCACGCAATGCCACTACAGACAGATCATGGGACAATCAAAACTCCTACGTATTGTCCTGAATTTGATTTTGGGATATGAAGTCTACATTCTATTCTGTAGATCAGATCACTAAATATTAATGAAAGTGATAAAACTCACCTGGAATGAGGTGAGTCGGAGCCCCTGAGGTGATGGAGTCGAGGGGAGTCGATGCCCTTTAGGTAAGGCGAGCTGCCTCCTCGCTCTCTCTCTGCTTTGGTCTTCTGCAGCTCCTGTCAGGAAGAACATTACTCATAACTTCCTCAGTAATCTGCCCTAACAATATTTCATAATAAGGCCTGGGTGTTGGTATGATGTTGGTATCCATGGTATTTCATTGTTTTTATATAAAAACTGATAGATGATGAATTAAGGTGTACTGCATGAAAACGCCACCAGATGGCAGTCTCTACTGGTGGAAGTTTCTGCTGAGCTGAGTGAGCTGTGAAACATAGTGACTCCATGTGGGTGTGTGTGTGTGTGGGGGGGGGTCATCAGTCAAGATGAACCAGCCAATTCTGGCAGGGCAGGTACTTCTGGTGCCAGCGAGCAAGGGCAGCAAAGTTCACTTGTTTACTCAGCTTATGCTGCACATCCACAGGCTTCTACCACCAGCAGCAAAACCTTTTAACCTCTTGATATCCACAGATCATGAGACTCATCTAACGTCAGAGATATATAGTTAGGGTTTTGTTATAGTCCATCCCTTTTTATAGAACATGGTGGATCTTAAAATAGTAAACAAAACCACAAGAAATGTCATACCCTGTGAAAATCAGGTGCCAAACAGGCCAGTTTGTCATCATGTAAATTATAAATAAACTAATCAATAAACTTGCGGACGAAGCAGTCGAACCTGCAGTCTCATCTCCTCCAGCAGCTCCTGAGCTCTCTGCATCCTCTGGGCAATAAGGCTCTGCAACTGACCCACAGGCTGGACTGAAGCCCCGCCTCCTGCTTCCTCTTCAGTTGGACATCGACGAAGAGCAGAGCGCAACTCCGAGCGAATCATCGCCGGTCTGGAGAAAAGGAGAAGGGGTGACAAAAGAATGGAGGTGATGCTTCATTCTGAACTCTAAGTCTAAATCTAAGGGAAAGCCCAGATACCCTACAGAAGAAACCCCTAACCCTGCTTCAGCTGGTACATCAACTTTGTTTACTATCAGGTGATACCTGGAGGAGAGGACTTCATCCATGGAGGCACAGCGACTCCGACCCTGCATGCTGAACCTCTTCCCTGGCTGTGGCGTTCGAGACTGAGCATGAATGACCTGAAAGGTAACACTCCATTCAGCGAGATGTTCGTTGGTGGTTGAGAGTCATACTGGTTTAGTGTTAATTTCAGAAAAGATGTCCAGCAAAAACTTGGAGCCTCATGCTTTAAAGACAAAAACTAGCTCACTCTCAGGAATTGCAAAGATTAATTTGTATCAGTGACACCAAACAAACATCACAATATTTAAAACTCACTACTGTCTGGATCTGAATGACCCACCTGGACTTGTGGAGACTTGTGGACTTTGGAGGTCTCCAGATGCCTTCCCCAGGACCGCTCACTCCCCCTGGGCAGACTGCTGGTCTTCACCTTGGGCTCCTTGGATGTCACCCGCAGCTTTGACACATCGGTGCCGGCTCGCTGACGACCTCCGACTCCTATCTGTCCACAAGACCCGCCTCCCTGCAGGTCAACCCGGAAGCTGTTCTCCCAGTCGCCATCGTAGTCCTGGGCGAAACCGTCTTCCTCAGCAACCAGATCGAGTGTCAACGTGCCATGGGAAGAGGTGGACGCCTACAGTGAGAAAAGGACTTTATTAGATATAATATTGACTAAGGCCAATATATGGATATATGGAAATATGGCTCCCAGTACCACGGCCATAAGATGTCCTCTGGTCGGCAGTCGGCGGCCATGAGGAATCTTCGCTCGGTCTCTGGTGGGATGAACCAGTGTGCTGTCCTCCTCGATGGTCACCTGGACACAGATTGTCCACCTCTATTAACATCAATGGCCACAAGATTTGGACTGAAGGTACTGTTCAAAATTTGAATCAAAGGTTTTAAGGACAAACAAACCAGGGCATACCTCATCCAAAACTCTGTTTTTGGCTTTGATGATGGCAATGTTGAGGGCATTTACCCATGACTCCTTCTCCTCAGGACTCACTGCCAGAAACACGAGGTTTGGAGCCTGCAAAAAGAACATTTTTACCAGGTTTGATGTGCGATTAATACACAGTATGAAACAGTTTACCTTTGAAACACTGCAAGAACTGAAATATATCAATTTTTAAATGTTTTAGCTGATAAAAATATCAAGAGTTTTAACTTTAGAGTAATTCTAAGTGTTTCAGGCACTTCCGCATTTGCTTCACTTATCAGAGAGTGCATATCTACAATCACCCACTGGTTTTGGATTCTGTATTTTGAAGTCTCACCGTATATTGGCACCTGCTATATTGTAGCTGTAGATAACTGCCATTTACAGGAAGGCATTACAGAGGCACAAAAACTCTAAGAACGATTTATAATCTGGTGAATCCATTGGGTTTAAGGTTACACGCTTCTTCTTCTTCTCCTGTTTCTTCTTCTTTCAGATGCTCCCTTTGGGGGTCCCCACAGCGGATCTCCTCCTCTGTCACACCAACCTTCAGCATGTCCTCCTTCACTACATCCGTAAACCTCCTCTGAGGACTTCCTCTTTTCTTCCTGCCTGGCAGCTCCATCTTCAACAATCCTTTGTCCAATACATCCACTATCCACTGCAATTTCATTGCGGCTGAGACTACGGCTGGTGTCCACGGGGATCTCCTCCCAGATCTGGACCAGGGCATCACTGAGCTCCTGGACAGTCTGAGGTGCAACCTGGTGGCGTCAGATGGATTGAAACTTAATGTCCCAGAGATGCTCTGTTGGATTTAGGTCACTCGAGCATGGGAGCCAATCAATGGTATCCTCAATGGCATTCATGCCACATGAGGCCAGGCATTGTCATGCACTAGGAGGAACCCAGGACCCACTGCACCAGCATAGGGTCTGACAGGTCCAAGGATTTCATCCTGATACCTGATGGCAGTCAGGGGGTCGTTGCTGAGCCTGCAGAGGTCTGTGCATCCTTCCATGGATATGCCTCCCAAGAACATCACTGACCCACCACCAAACTGGTCATGCTGACCGATGTTACAGGCAGCATAACTTTCTCCACGGCTTCTCCAGACCCTTTCTAGTCTGTCACATGTGCTCAGGGTGAACCTGCTCTCATCTGTGAAAAGCACAGGGTGCCAGTGGTGGACCTGCCAGTTGTGGTATTCTATGGCAAATGCCAACTGGGCTCCACGGTGCCAGGTAGTGAGCACAGGGCCCACTAGAGGATGTCGGGTCCTCAGGCCACCCTCATCAAGTCTGTTTCTGAGTGTTTGGTCAGAGACATTCACACCAGTGGCTGCTGGAGGTCATTTTCAAGATTTCAAGAAGATTTTATTGTCATTATACATCAAGACACACAATGAAATTATGTTCCAGAACACCCATCCAAGAACACAGAGACAAACACAAACAGGGGAGACAGGCGTCTGAGGTCATGCAGCTGTTTTACCGGTGCTACCTTTGGCAGGAAAACAGAAAGAGATACACTGGGACAGGTAGGTTCAAAAAACATCATCTCGTACTGTGTTCATTATGAACATCTTACGAGGTTCCAAAAAACACCTCAGCAAAGCAGCAGCACATTTAATAGCATGGGAGCACTAGGATGGGGAGGAGATTCCCCCAATCTCCTCATGGTGAAAATTTGATCAAAACAATGGCGTTGAGAGACCAAAAAGAAAAAAAAAAAATGCAGTGCTCATCCTGTTCCTCCTGCACAAAGGAGCAGATCCCAGTCCTGCTGATTGGTTAAGGACCTTCGACAGCCCTGTCCAGCTCTCCTAGAGTAACTGCCTGTCTCCTGGAGTCTCCTCCATGCTCTGAGACTGTGCTGGGAGACACAGCAAACCTTCTGGCAATGGCACGTATTGATGTGCCATCCTGGAGGAGCTGGACTACCTGTGCAGCCTCTGTAGGGTCCAGGTATGACCTCATGCTACCAGCAGTGACTCTGACCCTAACCAAATGCAGAACTAGTGCAAAACAGTCATAAAAGATGAGGAGGGAAAAATGTGAGTGTCCTCCACCTGTGAAACATTCCTGTTTGGGAGGGGGGGGGTGTCATTGTTGGCCCTCTAAGTGCACCTGCTCTTAATTCATGAACACCAAAGCAGCTGAAACTGATGAACACCCCCTCTGATACTTACTGATGTAGACAAAATTGTGGGTACCTTTCAGTTAAAGAAAGAAAAATCCACAATGGTCACTGCAATAACTAATTAAAAAAATTATTGAACATTACTGAACTAATAAAAATCCGACGTTGCTTTTGAATAGTGGGTCAACAAAATAATAATAAAAAAAAAATCATACGAATGAAACTGGCCTGGACCAAAATGATGGGACCCTTAACTTAATATTTTGTTGCACAACCTTTTGGGGCAATAAGTGCAATCAAGTAATTTCTGTAAATCTGTCCCTTTAATTTTTGAGCTGTGCGTATGTGACACAAAATCAGCACAACCTTTTTTGTGTACTTTTTTGCAAAAATAAATAAATGAATGAATAAATGAAATAGTGCATGTTGGTGTTAACTTGTGCGAAATGAGCAAACTTGGTGTTGTAATGTGAGCAGCTGACAGTCAGACTCTTATGAAAGCTGCTGGCTGCCTCTGACAGTGAGGTCGTGTGTTCGCTGCTTTGTCTCAGAGCCGTGACGAACTGCAGCAGTTTCAGGGATTATTCTGCTCTGACTCGTCCTCTGACTGACTAATGGGATTCTGCAGATTAAAACCTTTCCAGGAGAGGAAAAAAAAACAAAACAGGCACAGCTCAGCCAATCACAGCAGCCCAGGCAGAGGGGGTGGGACATTAAAATCTGATGCACCAATCCTGAGGCACACGTAGGAGGACCTCCACCAATGAGGTCAGGCAGGACAGCGTAATCTCTGAGCACCGAGGATGAATAAAAAGAGACACAGAGAGGACGGACAGCAGGGACGAGGACAGAGGTTTCACATCTGGATCAGCTGCTCCAAATACATGAAACCAGGAGCTGAGAGGTCAAAAACACCACAACCACCACAGAACGACACCGACACACACTGAAAATCCGTTGAGTTAGTGACAGGTAAACAGGTGGACAGGTGCACTCACGGTGTTTCCTGGCTGCCTGCAGCACAGCACCGTGAAGCGGCTGTGGTTTTTCTTGCTGCGACTCTTGGCCTTCCTCAGCTCCTCTGAGCGCTCATAATTGGCCAGATCAAACACTTCCTGTGCTTTACGCTCATCTTTCACCTGAAATATAAAAACACACGTTCACCTCGTTGTTCACAATAAATCAATAGATTCCTAAAGTGATCAATTCTGCAGGTTAATGATGAGAAAACAGAACTCTGAACAGGACGAAATTAAAGATCAATAAAGAATGTGCTGTAATAAAACTACACACATTAATACAGATGCAGTGACACAGAAGTAAGTGTGTGTGTGTGTGTGTTGTTGCACTGATTGTTAACAGCTGGTTAAACACACTGAGCAGCTGCTCTCTGATATCCGAACACACCTGAGATTACAGCGTAATTTCAATTTTAATGTATTTTATTTAATTTTCATTAAATATTTTTTTAAACATAATGCAATTTTAATTTACTGTTTTTATAGCAGATTTCTTTGGGTAAGGATCCCCACAAAATGAGGAGCTGGCAGCATAAAGAGAAGTACGGGAGGTTGTGATTGGATGATGGAGTTCAGGAGCAGCTGATCCGTTTCTGCCACAGAAACATCACACTGGTACTGGCTGCTATTAAAGGAGTCAACTGGGAGAAAACTCGAGATCTGACGGGCTTGGAAGCGAGATCAGGAAGGAGTGCCAAGATGCTGGAGGCTGTCCTGATGATACATTTGTTTGAGTAATGGGGGAATCATCTGTATTCCCTTGAGAAAGCAGACACTGAGGAGATAAGTGACCAACTGCCCTGACTCCCATCCTGAGGGAGAGAACATGGAGAGTCCTCGACAGACGTTTAACATCCTCACTGAGAAAGAAGCTGGACGCTCTGCAGGCTGCATAGAAACACAGGGAGGTGGAAACTACCACAGTCATAGGAAACTATCTGGGTTCCTGACCCCGACTGTGTCTCAGATTCACTTTACATTTAGAGCCATTTGGTTTGTGTGTGTCCTCTGCATCCACCCAGCTGTGGTTTAAACAGCACTCAGATGGAGCTGGCTTCAGTAAGAGGTTCACTTTGAGTTAAATTAGTCGACTCGCTCGCCGTCTGTCCTCCATGTTTCTTTCATCACAGACATTTTTGCTTCATTTAACTTTAAAATGTTCGTGCGAAGAGCTGCAGAGACACAAATCAGGCGGGTGGCCATTTATCCTACTGTTTATTATTCCAGGAAACTAACATGCATAAATATTTATTTTAATACCACACTCACAGTGCTGCTTCAGAAATGGAGATATGAAGGCAGATGATGCTGCCGCAGCACTCGGGAGGCGAGCATGGTGCTCGCCTGGTGCGTGAGCTAAAACTGTTTTCAGTTTGTGCACATGCTCATTACAGTGCTGGGCCACAGGACTGGACCAAAACACAGTCCAGAGGTCCAGTTCAGGGACTCCAGTTAGCTGAGGTGAAGCCTAGCAGACAGCTAGCAGCTACAGCCACCTGTGTCGCCATCCACCTGTCAGTCAAAGAGGCCACGCCCCTAATAATGCAAACAGGTGAGTTATAGAAATATCCTCCCCCATACAGCTGATATGAAATTATCCACAGAGACCAAAGCAGTTTGTGTATCAGGCTGTAAACATGTTTATTTCTGCAGTTTTAACATGGGAGTCTATGGGGACTGACTCACTGCTGCCTCTGCTGGACTGCAGGGGAACTGCAGGTTAGGCACTTTCACTAATAACTAATGACTTTTGTCTGTCAGAGTCTAGTCAGTTTTCTTGGTACACAAACAGTGACCTGTCTGCCACTCTCACCTTCTACCCCAATATAACTGTTGAATTTCTTGCTAATGTCCTGTTTTTAAATTGGACACTATGGATCTATTTAAAAGGTTAGTTCATCCATATTTTCTTCAACACTATCTTGCCATTTAAAAATTTGGAAATTTGTTTCCCCAGGTGAAGAACAGTCCCTTAAATTGTTGTGTGGTTCTTAAATTCCCACATTGCTGGTTATAATTACCACAAAGAGTTAACTGCGCTGTCCCTTTAAACCTGTAAATGGCAAACACGGCTTTAAATTCAGACCAATTCCAATCAGCAGCCCTGAAACATCAATATGTGTGTCCACTGTGCGAGTGTTACACACATGGGGTCAGCCGGGTTGTTGCCTTCAGGGTCCTACAGAGACGAGCGGTCACATGTCACAGCTGGTGGAGTTGATCATTCATCAATATTAGAGATTACAATCAATACAACGGCCAAGCTTCAGTGGTCCTCTAACCAACATATTTCACACTAAAGAAAAACATTTTTGTGCCTTAAATACATTAAAATCAGAAAAATCAAACGCAAAACAGTGAAGACAAAAAAACACGTCCATAAGAAACAAACGTCCTCACAAAGCAGAACAGTTAAAGACTGAAAATGGTTCTCACAGAGCAGAAACACACACAAACACACACACACACACACACACACACACACACACACACACACACACACACACACACACACACACAGTGAATCCTCCCTCAGGCATCTACATTAAAAAGTTCTGGGTCAACGTTCTGCAGAAGAACAGAAACAAGACAAAACACAGCGACTAATGATAGAACAAGTCATAATTACACACACACACACACACACACACACACACACACACACACACACACACACACACACACACACACACACACTCCGGGTTAACATGAATCATTATGATGCGGCTCATTCGGTTGAACAGAAACAGGAGGAGCAGAATAAATCCTGCTTTCGCTCCTGGAATAAAAACTGAGACACGCGAAGCAGCAACGCTGAAGCATCTGAGGGTGTACATGTGACTTTATGTTTGAAAATGTTTTAAGCCTTCCTTCATTTAATATTCAATAGAAAGAGTCGATAAAAATTAAAATAAGATCGTGAAGAGTTACAGATGAGGGTTATTATTAAAAGATTAAATTATGAGGATTTTGATCAGCAGATCCTTCCATGCTGCTGTCAAAGTAACATTTCTGTGTGTGTGTGTGTGTGTGTGTGTGTGTGTGTGTGTGTGGGTGGTGTGTGTCTGTGTTAGAGAGCACTTAGATGTAGATGTGCTGATATGGATGTGTATAAATGGGTAAATGGGACATAAACACATTACATAAAGTGATACAGAAGCTGCTGTAGATCAGTTCCTCCTTCATAACAGCTGTACGGGGGGATGGGGGGGTGTATCTATAACTTACCTATTTAAATAAAGTTTGTATTATTAGGGGCGTGGCCTCTTTGACTGACAGGTGGATGGTGACACAGGCGGCTGTAGCTGCCTTCCTCTTTGGAAGAACACACCTGTGACAGAGCAGCTCAGAGAGACGCACTAACCCAGCTGGGACGTGTTTACTGTCTCATAACAGAGACAGATCTTCCTCCTCTGAGTATCTGCAGAGTCTAAATCTCAGAGTTCTGGTGAGAAGAAAGTCTGACTCAGCGTCCCACAATCCTCGCTGTGCTCTTACGTAACACAGGCTTACATAAGGTCAGTGTGAGCTCAGCACTTTCACGGTCCAAACAGACCTGCTGATACGGAAGGAAAACACACCCTCTGGTTTCTGAGAGTTTCTGAGAGGATTCATTTTAGTGTGAGTCCTTCACTCTCAGGTGTGTACTGCTGTTCATTCTGATCAACTTGGTTAAAACTTTTTAGCTTCATTTTTAATGCATAACTCTCTGTAAGCACTCCCAGACCTCCCTCCTCCAGCTCGTCTCGGGGGACACTGAGGCATACCCAAGCTAGCTGAGAGACATACAGTAACATCCCCAGAGGGTCCCGGGTCGGCCCCGGGGCCTGCTCCCACTGGGAGGTGTCCAGGAAGCATCCTGACAGATGCTGAACAGCATCAACTGCTCCTTTTGACGTGGAGGAGCAGCAGCTGTGCTGAAACAGCTCTTCACCTGATCTCTACAGAAGAGCCCAGATACCCTCCAGAGGAAGCTTCTCACTGCTGCTGCTTCTGCTGCTGCTGCTGCTGCTGCTCGTGTCAGTCAAAGAAAACCTAAAATCAGGTTTTTAAATGATCTGGAACATGATGAAACCTCAGGAAGTGAAAGCACACTGGATATAAAAGAGCTGCAGCAGCCTGAGAGTCCTAAAACCTCTGAAACACAAACTCTTCACAGCTGGAACTGACCCCCCCCCCCCCCGGCAGGATTAAAATCTGATGCCTGTGCTGTTACATCACTGTGCAGGACGTGAGCTTGTTTGTATGAATGTGAGTCACAAACACTGTATGACTCTCTCCTCCTCTCTCAGGACGTATATTTCTAAAGCTGGAACGTGACATCAGAGGTCACATGATCAGTCCGTGTGACTCGCCGTTGTTCAGAAGTGACTCAGCATCATTAGAGCTGAAAATAAACACAGAGCAGGAGCACCAAGTTCCTCCTCTGACCCAATGAAAATGCAGCGCCGCCTCAAACACGTTAACCGCTGCGTCCGAGCCTTAAACCAGAACTCTGCTCATAGTTTTTATTTTTACTGTTATTTTCCACACAGGTCAGGGGTCACCTGACCTCTGAGGCCCATATCTGCTAAAACTCCACATTTTCTCAGGTTTCCCTCTATTTCAGGACATCTCACTGCTTCTTCCTGTTTTTGTTTCACTATCATGAGCATATTATTCCAAAAACACAGCAAAGAGGTGATGATACCGTCAGGAGGTGAAAGCACACCTGATAAGTGATTATCTGTGTCTGTCACCTCTGACTCTACAAGAACTAAACATGGAGGCTGCAGCAGCCACAGGTCCACCTCATACAGACCAGATTACACAGACCAGGTGTGACGTGACACTCGTCCCACATCTGGTCCATTAAACACCTCCCAGAGCCGTGTCTGAGCCCTGAGTGCTGAAAGCAGACCAGATTAGGCCCAGATGTGTCAGCGTCTGACATTAATCTGATTCTGTTCTCTTTCACTGATACCAAACAGCTGCTGCACCTCTAAACCTACATCCTACCCACAATCCCCCCCGCCCTGTCCAACAGACTGGAACCAGCAGCCCATCGGCAGCCTGAACTCTGTGTGGGTGTTCGGTTTCTCTGGTCGTGTTTTTGTGTCCGCCGTCCTCACCTCCTTGTCCGAGATATAGAGGTAGTCTCCTCTCAGCATCACGTACCGGCTCCTCCACAGCTCCCTGAAAATCCCTCGACCGCAGAACTTCCGGATCCAGCCCATCTTCTCCGGCTGGTGGACCACCGGTGGACCCGAGTCCTGAACACCCTGCAATACAACAATGAGAGGATTCATAGAGGAAAGAAGCACAGAGGCCATGGGATCAGGAAATGAGAATAAAGAACAAAGCAGAACAACGAAGGAGGAAACACAGGAAAACACCCACAGACAAACTAATAAACTAATTAAGACAGAAATAAATAGCATCAGTCAGAGAATGAGTGAAGCAGGCAGGCTGCACACCCAGAATGCAGGACTCAGGATGTGATCCAGCTCTGAATACACGCAGAGCAGGACCAGAACCAGGAACGCAGACTGGGAACAGGAGAACACAGCACCGGGTATGAGGGACGACATGACGAAGAGCTCTGGGAACACAACGCAACCCGAGAGAAGGGAAACACCAGCTGCAGCTAACTGAGGAAATAAGACAGGGGAAGCAAAACCAAATACAATGGACACGAGATAGGAGACTACCAAAATAAAACAGGAAGAACTAAACGAGGGAACATCCCTAATGGGGGATGTTAAAACTCAAAGCCAGGTCCATGACAGTCTCAGTGTGATGGACAAAAACATGATTTCAAAGACAAATAACAGGAAATGTCCTCCATGAGAAGGAAAACTAAAAACGTTTGGAAAGCACCTCAAACAGACTGAAAGAGGAATGAACGTGAACTCAGGGTGACGTGAAACAACCAAAAAATAAACTCTGAGAGAAGAAATTAAAAAGAAAAAAGCTCTGGAGACATTTATGACATCATCCATCATTAAATGAGCTGCTGTAAAGAACAGAAAAGATCCAGGTCAGCTTCTGAAACTTTTCCTGAGTGGACCTGCAGCTTCAGGGTTCTGTGATGGAGCTCAGAGTTTCTCTGCTAATCTGAGCAGCAGCAGCAGCAGCAGGATGGAGAGCATCACTGCGCCACCTTCATCCACCTGAGTCAAACGCTCAGTGCTGCTTCTCTCCTCCTCCCAGCTTCAGTCTCAGGAATGTGTCCAAAACGGTGTTTAAATAAAGGTTCAACAAACTGCAGCTGAATGTAAATGAAGAGGAGCATCTTTAATAAAACATGAAACAGGATGGATGCAGTGCTCACATCACACAAACAGACGGACACAAATTTAATAAAACAACCACGGATCCTGATCAGTGATCAGAGTCCTGATCAGGGATCATTACAGCTGATTGATTCTGAGCTCAACAAGAACATGAATGGACCTCTGTCTCACTGACCCGCCTGCTCTGGTTGCTTTTCTTCATCCTCCTCCTCCTCCTCCTCCTATCCGGGACTCGCAGCACAATCCCACCGACGGGGAGGAGGTTCGGCCCGGCGGCAGCTGCAGCACGGCCCCGCTGCCTCTGGTCCCGGTGGGTCCTTGTTTCGGCGTCGGCGCGTCCGCTCGGTCCTCCCGGTTCTTCTTCAGCTCCGCGTCTGTTGGCTGAAGCGAGCTTGCATCCTCCCTGCGCGCACGCCTTCGGAGGCAGATGCTCTCTCTCTCTCTAGCTCTGTGCACGCGCTCTCCCACGCGGACGCGCACGGCAGCCTGTATTCAGGTAAAAGGAGCCCGAGGGCGACACCTGGCGACACAGTAGCGTTACAGCACCGGACCAAAAATGTCAGAGTAAGAAAAACGGAAACAATATGTATTTTTAAATATTCTAAACAATTTCAGCTAAAAATCTAACAGTTCAAATAGAACACACAATAAAACAAACGAGATAAATTACATGAGCATGTGACCTGATAATTATCACAACTTTATCATCAAATATTTTAATTGTTGGGTTAGTAATCGAAATGTAAATTATTTAAATAATTTAACCTTGTAGACTTCACTCATTTTGGTTAAATTTTGTATCTTTATTTTAAATGAACAGCTATTGTTGCTGATGCAGAGCAAACAAACAAATAAAATCCTCTGTAATGTTTGGATATAGAAAGATGGCAGTTTATAAAATAAATGTATTTTTATTGTCATCAGATAATTTAATAAACTGTTGCTGTTCATGTGGATCAGTTTTATTCCTTCATCAGAGGATTTCTTTGTCCTTCCCTCCTTCCTCTTCCAATCTCTGCTTTTCCATCTTTTATTCATCAGTTTTATTCTTTCCCATCTCCTCGTCTCCTTCCTTCCTTCGTTTTAAATGCTTATTCTTTCTGTCCTCGTTGCCTCCTCGCTTGTGTCCTTTCCTTTCTTCTCCCTCTCATTCTTAAAATGCTTATTTTTACATTCTGATTGAACTAGAACACCTCTGCTCACAGTTGCATATTTTATTATTTTTAACCTGATAAATCTGAATTCTGACCCAGTAGTTTATTTATCCAGCTTTAGGAGATCATAGAGAGCTGGTAAAAATAACGTAGCAATAAAAGTAATTTAATAATGAATTGTTCTAAACAGAGTTTAAATCATTAGATGATGAAATATTATTTTTACAAATTAAACCCTCCAGTTTTAATGATTTTAATTTTCTGATAATTATAAGAGAGAAAGCCCCCCCCCCCCCCCCCCCCCCCCCACACACACACACACACACAGAAACAGTATAACAGTATGGTTATCATTCAGTCTTTACTCTTCAGTGACATAAACAGATATTTTAATGAACTGATTCTGAGATAAAACATGAAGTCGTTTCGCCGTCTTCAGACTTTTCTCTGTTCTTCTTTTGTTTCAAGACAAAAACCTGCAGAAACAGAGACGAGACCCGAGTCAACACTTTGACCTGACGCACAACTTTACTCCACCTTCATCCACTCAGCTTCATCACAGAGGCAGGCCTCGACCAGCAGCTGTCCCCGGAGAGGAGACAACACTGCTACCAATAATAATAATGATAAAAATTTGCCAAACCACATCATGCCACCAGACGATGTTGTGCTCCTGGGTCGTTTTGGACTTTTCAGGTTTTGCTTCTCGTGTTTTTCCTTTATTCTCGCTCGTAGCAGCTTTAAATGTTTAATTCCTCGCTCGGTGATCCATCCTCTTGTATCAAGTCTCCTGTATTAAGTTAACTCCCATGTCTGTGTTTTTCCCGTTTAGTTCCCACTTTCTGCTTCATTTCCTTTTTCTTTGCTTTTAGTTTTGCTTCCTTTGTCTCATCTCCTGTGATTTAGATCAGCTGTGTGTCAGCTGTCTTCACTTCCTGTAATTACCTTCTATGTGTACGCTCCTCTCGTCCTCTGTCAGAATCTCGTTATCTCAGTGTTTCTGTGGTTTAAAGTTCTCAGTTCCCTTTTCAGACTTTGTCTTTTGGATTATTTTCCCACAGCCTGAATAAACGGCTCATTTTCATTAACCCTGCCAGCGTTTGTGTCCTGACTCCTCACACGCCGCCTCACGACGGGTGTTTCTGTTGTAGTCGTGAGTTTTTCAAAAAAAATAAATTTAAGGTTTGATTCTTGTTCTTGATCCTTGTGTGTTTACTTCCCTCAGTGTTACGCTAATCGTTCCTTCCTCTGTCTTCATGTTCATGTGGATCTTCATGTCTCTGTCTCTAGTATTTGCCTCCTGAGAACTTTCTGAGGGTATACTCTGCAGGATGTTCAGCATATCCAGGTTTTATCTGGCTCGACAATTCCCCAAACTGCATTCAGAGATAACGGGCATCAACTTTCTCTGCTAAGCCCAGTTTTCCACTTCAGACTCTGAGCGCGCTCACACAGAAAGGGATGTTTCACATGCAGAGTCTGTATCACACTGAAAACATGCTGGAAATGAAAGAATCCGTGAAACTCTTCCAGCTGATTTTAATCTGAAACTCTGAACCTGCTCCTGACCAGGTGACGTGTTCAGCATCAGTTACCATGGTGATAGAGCAGGTAAAAAGAGAGATGCTTTAGTGGCACAGATCTCAGCACTGCTCACATTACTCTGACTTCATGGTTACATGCCTCAGGTTTTACTTTGAAGGTTTGTTTTCTTTCATTTCCTGTGTTACATTTGCTTCCTGTCTCTCTTCCCTCATTGACTTAGTTAATTATTACTCTTGTTATCAGCTCTAATTAAAACACTGGTTTTAGAACGAGTTGCTGTAAATGCTGGTTTATAGCAGCTCGTTCTTCTTGTTAAATACAGCAGTCATTATGTGTACATACCTGCTGACTCGATCACACTTCTGACTGCCACAAAATGAGAGGAAACATACCTCAAACCCTATCAACGCAATTTCAAGGAGTCATGTTGTTCAACCCAGAAAATGCAGGAAAATGACATTTTTCACCCTAATCCTTCCAACAGGAAGTGTAAAATGCCAGCTAATTTCCTGGTTACCTCTCACCTGCCTTCCCGTCATATCTGAAATTTGTCTCAATGTTGAACTTCAGGCACTCAGCCAGCTTCCTGTGGAGGCTCTCGGCGGCCTTCAGCTCATCTACGTCGAGATGTTTTCCTTCTTTTCCTGAAACACAGAGAACAACCAATCAAAGCAGCCCTGAAAGCAGGCCAACAGCAGGTGAACACAGTGTAGAGGAAGACGAAAGAGGACGTGGTGAGGTGTGCAGTAGGAGTGACAAAAGAGTTGAAGGTGGGGGTGGGATTACATCAGGGATCAGCTCTGAGCACCTTCTTGTTTGCAGTGCTGATGGACAGGCTGACAGATGAGGTCAGGCAGGAGTCTCTGTGGACTCTCTGATGTTTGCAGATGACACTGTGATCTGTAGTGAGAGCAGGGAGCAGGTGAGGTAGCTGAGTTTAAATACCTGGGGTCAACCATCCAAAGCAACAGACAGTGCAGAGGAGAGGTGAAGCAGAGAGTGCAGGAAGGTGGAGTGGATGGAGATGAGTGTGCCAGAAGGAGAGCAGCAAGAGTGAAAGAGCTTACAGGATGGTGGTTAGACCTGCTGTGATGGATGGTTTGGAGATGGTGGCACTGACACAAAGACAGGAGGCAGAGATGAAGATGCTCAGATCTTCACTGGGAGTGAGTCCATCAGAGGGACAGCTCAGAGTCACAGAGGCTGTATATAGTGGGTATACTGGACAAAGGAGGATGAAGA
Organism: Archocentrus centrarchus; assembly: GCF_007364275.1. NCBI lineage: Eukaryota > Metazoa > Chordata > Actinopteri > Cichliformes > Cichlidae > Archocentrus > Archocentrus centrarchus. Next base: position 3,561,405 of record NC_044356.1, read on the forward strand.
TGGAGCTGCCAGGCAGAAGGAAAAGAGGAAGACCTCGGAGAAGATTTGTGGATGTAGTGAAGGAGGACATGCAGAGGGTCGGTGTGACAGAAGAGGATGCTGGGATAGGTTCAGATGGAGGCAGATGGAGGGTCTGGCTAGTGAAACTGAACTCAGCTCATGAATAAACTGGTTAATCATAGTTAATGATTTAATAAGGGTGGCAACCAACACAGGGAGAGGTAGGTTTGGGTAGCTTTTTTCCCGTGATAAATGAAATCATCACTTTAAAAACGGTGTTTTGTATTTACTCCGGTTATCTTTGTCTAATTAAAATATGTTTGATGATCTGAAACATGCAAGTGCAACAAATATGTAAGAAACTAAGAAATCAAGAAGAAGGTTAATAGTGTTTCGCAGCACTGTAGCTTCATGAGAAAGCAGTGTGGAGTCTCTGCTAACATCAGTGTGATAATTCATTTTAGGAGCTTATCACTTAGACCGATTATAATCCTGTTGTTATCAGGATAAATGACACCGACGTGATTAACGTTTCAGCCTTCAGATTTCTGACAATTTTCTTCTTTTTTTTTAATATTTCAGATATTCTTTGTTTCAGTGTTTCTTCCCGACACACACGTACACTGTTTCACTTGATATGAAGTGATGTATACAACCCCAGGCTGACAAAGAGTCAGAGCTCTGTAGAGCCGAGTATTCCTTTCACTTTAACTAGTAGTGACTTCATACATTTCTTTACAAATAAAATTTTAGACATTAGAGAAAAAATTATTCATAACCATCTCAAAGATTTATCTTCATGTTCAGCTGCTTTTAGCACTGCTGGTATTTGTTTAGACTCTTTGGCTCCAGTTGATCTTTCAGAGTTAACTTCAATAGTTACTTCCTCCAAACCAGCAACATGTTTGTTAGATCCCATTCCTACTAGACTGTTCAAAGAAGTCTTTCCAATTATTGATGATTCTATCTTAAAAATGATCAATCAGTCTTTATTAGTTGGCTATGTACCACAGACCTTCAAGGTGGCTGTAATTAAACCTCTACTTAAAAAGCCATCACTGACCCAGCTGTCTTAGCTAATTATAGGCCAATCTCCAACCTTCCTTTTCTCTCAAAGATTCTTGAAAGAGTAGTTGTAAAACAGCTAACTGATCATCTGCAGAGGAACGGTTTTATTTGAAGAGTTTCAGTCAGGTTTCAGAATTCATCACAGTACAGAAACAGCATTAGTGAAGGTTACAAATGATCTTCTTAGAGCCTCTGACAGTGGACTCATCTCTGTTCTTGTCCTGTTGGACCTCAGTGCAGCTTTTGATACTGTTGACCATAACATTTTATTACAGAGATTAGAGCATACTATAGGTATTAAAGGTACTGCACTGCAGTGGTTTGAATCATATTTATCTCATAGACTACAATTTGTTCATGTAAATGGGGAGTCTTCTTAACACACTAAGGTTAATTATGGAGTTACACAGGGTTATGTGCTAGGACCAATTTTATTTACATTATACATGCTTCCCTTAGGCAGTATTATTAGAAGCACTGCATACATTTTCATTGTTATGCAGATGATATTCAGCTTTATCTATCAATGAAGCCAGATGACACACATCAATTAGTTAAACTGCAGGAATGTCTTAAAGATATTAAGGCCTTGATGACCTCTAATTTCCTGCTTCTAAATTCAAACTGAAGTTCTTGTACTCGGCCCCACAAATCTTAGAAACATGGTGTCTAACCAGATACTTACTCTGGATGGCATTACTTTGGCCTCCAGTAACACTGTGAGGAATCTTGGAGTCATTTTTGACCAGGATATGTCCTTCAATGCACATATTAAACAATATGTAGGACCGCTTTTTTGCATTTGTGCAATATTTCTAAAATTAGAAACATCCTTTCTCAGAGTGATGCTGAAAAATCATTCATGCATTTATTACTTCTAGGCTGGACTATTGTAATTCATTATTATCAGGCTGTCCTAAAAGCTCCCTGAAAAGCCTTCAGCTGATCCAAAATGCTGCAGCTAGAGTACTGACAGGGACTAGAAAGAGAGAGCAGATTTCTCCCATATTGGCTTCTCTTCATTGGCTCCCTGTTAAATCTAGAATAGAATTTAAAATTTCTTCTCCTCACATACAAGGTCTTGAATAATCAGGCACCATCTTATCTCAAAGACCTCATAGTAACCATATCACCCCAACAGAGCACTTCGCTCTCAGACTGCTGGCTTACTTGTGGTTCCTCGGATACTTAAGAGTAGAATGGGAGGCAGAGCCTTCAGCTTTCAGGCCCCTCTTCTGTGGAAACCAGCTCCCCATTTCAGGAGACAGACACCCTCTCTATTTTTAAGATTAGGCTTAAAACTTTCCTTTATGATCAAGCTTATAGTTAGGGCTGGATCAGGTGACCCTGAACCCTCCCTTAGTTATGCTTGCTATAGGCCTAGTCTGCTGGGGGGTTCCCATAATGCACTGTTCTTTTTATTCACCTCTTTGTACTCTGTTTATACTTCACTCTGCATTTAATCATTAATTATTATTAATCTCTGTCTCTCCCCCCTCACAGCAGATCACCCCCCCTCCTGAGCTGGTTTCTGCTGGAGGTTTCTTCCTGTTAAAAGGAGTTTTTTCCTTCCCACTGTCACCAAGTGCTGCTCATAGGGGGTCGTTTAGACTGTTGGGTTTCTGTGTATTATTGTAGGGTCTGCCAACCTATAAAGCACCTTGAGGTGACTGTTGTGATTGGTGCTATATAAATTAAATTGAATTGAATTGAATGTGTACAGCAAACACGTGTGCTTCCAGTTTTCATGAGTTTTTTGTTTTACTGATGTTTAAGTCTGTTTTTCACTGTAAAGTTTGGGTGTTTCTGTCTTACTGTAGATGAGCAGCAATCTGCCCGGAGTTCCCTCAAAGATGCGGCTGTAGACGGCGATAAGACAGTCTGCCACAGCCCTGGTAGACATCTGCTCGGCCTTGGTCATCGTATGGAGACACCACACCATCGAACTCCTTAACTCCTGATGGAAACACAGTAGAGAAATGATGATAATTCTTGCCACAGTGATAACTGAGGTCTGAAACTGGGTCGGAAGACATTTTCTCCTACAGCGTTCCCCCCCCAGGACTGATGCTACAATAAAACAAACAAACAAGCAGTCCAACCTCTGACGTATCAAATAATTTAGGAACATTTAAGGTGGAACTTCAATCACTGAATGGCACTGATTGGTCAAATTTATACCATATGGCTTTTTTTTTTTTTTTTGTATAGTTTGTATTATAGACAAGGGAAAAATGATTATAAAGTTGAACAATGTTCCTGTGCTTGGATGATTTGTCGAACTGGACTTTTCACCTTAAGGGTGAATGACGTCACCCTCATAAATAATGATTGCTTGTCATTTTTTCCGGTTCTTCAGAAAAGAAAAGAAAAAAAAAAAAAAACTGAACCAAACATTTAAAATATGATGATTTAGGCAAAAATAAAACTTTTTGTTAAAAAATGACCCACTGTCACCAAATGGCTTGCTCATAAGGAGTTGTTTTGATTGTTGGGCTTAATAATTATTGTAGGTCTTTACCTTTCAATATAATGCACCTTGAGGTGACTGTTGTGATTTTGTTGTTATATAAATAAAATTGAATCTAATTTGAATCTCATGGCCACAGGTGTGTTATTACCCTGTAGCTGTACTGAGATAACACTGCTGTACCCTACGGTGTCATCTCAGTAGGTCAGAGATCATGTTAGCAGTTTTAGCATTGCAGATACGATCCCTGATTGGTGTTTGTCTTATTGCTGTGAATCCTCAGGACACATCAAGCGCCTTGAGGCGACTGTTTGTTGTGATTTAGTAGTATATAAATGAAACTGAATTGAATCTCTTATTTCTTACCAAAACCAAACAAAATTTGATTGGGTTGTTTGGTATAATTTAAAATATTTTTAAAATATTTTTTGATGACATTTTGATGGCTGAATTCGAACACTTGTGCTTCAATAAATGGTCCAGTCTGGGCCTGTTTTAGGACTCACCAGGGCTGTCGAGAACCATGCTGTGGTTGGAAGTCTCGGGATCAGGAATTGACATGTTTGATTTGAAACACAAGACATTTTCCAGACCTAAAAAAAAAAAAATAAAGATTCCTGTAGAAGGTAAGCAGGTTCCTTGATCTGCTGTTTGTGCTCAGTTTGACAAACTTACACAATGTTTTCTCTCGACGAACAGGAAGGTTTGATTGTTGTGCGCCTCCTTCATCTCCAGCAGGGAGCTGTTTAGCATGCCTTCAGCCACATCAGACCAGCCGGAATAATCTGAGAACGCCCTCCACCAGAACCCATCGTGACTCAAACACCTGAGAGGATGAAATCAGGTAAATCCAGGAGCACTTCCTCTGGAATTTATTACAGTTTTCCTAATATTGAAGGAAATGTAGGTAAAGCAGAACAACTAGTAGGACCTGCCCTTTAAATACAAGGGAGATACAAATCATACATAAGTACTTTTTAGTGTAATGAGTACCTTCAAGTGTTTAGAGGAAAGGAAAAACAATGTTTAACCTTCTTACAATGTAATTGCAAGCCAATGAGTGAGGGCTGTTTAAAGTACCCCAAAGGTATACATTCTTAAAAGTCGTTAAATTTTCACTCTTAATTCAGCATTGCAGCATATGTTACTGTTTTCAAAGCTCATAAAGATCCAGACTGTGAACAAAGAGACAAAAAATGACCAAATACAACATTCGTGGTCTCCTTTCACTCTGCAGAGGCATCAGACATCAAGTGGTGACGGTCCACATGTTTGTGTGAGTTCACACCTTATGCAGGACCTCTTGTTGCAACTTCTCTGGCAGTTCGCATTTGTTTGCTGCAGCGCTGGAGCTCAGCAGAGTTAGAGCCAGCAGAAAAGTCCTGAACAGAAGCTGCATCCTGGATCAGGAGGGAAGAGGCTGTGAAGTAAACTCAGAGAGTCGTCTCGTAAAGACTGCAGGATGAACACAGCCAGTCCAAAGAGTCTGTTTGCTTTTTATAGAAGATAAACTGAACCCTGAACAGCAGGACGCAGGAAACACGCACTGCTGCTGCTGCAAATATTATGTTCAGCACTTCCGCATGTATTGATTTACACAGATTTTGTACTGATAGTACTGCTGTAAATATTACCACTATTACTCCTTATGTTTACGACCTTGTTTCAGTACCGTTTGTTTACCAGCATGTTCCCACTGAGCAGCATCGTCTCTGTTTCTGAAAACCTGTCGGTATTTGAACTGAGGAGACCACCTGTCTTGCTGATGGAGGAGTTCAGCTGCTCCTTTGTGGTATTTTGGGTTTCAGAAAGCTCCAGTAGGTGACAGGCCTGGTCCTAACTGCAGGTCTGGACTGTATTCAGCTCAGTTTAGCAGCCAGACTCTTCTCCTATGGAGCCATGCTGCTGGAATATGAACACAATCAATGTGGTTTGTTCATCATCTGCTGAAATAAGAAAGATCTTCTGTGAAACAGACATTGTCCAGATGGCAGCAGATGTGGCTCCTAAACCTGTAGGTATGCTTAATGAGGCCTTCTGAGGTACCAGAAGAAGACAACAGTGTTTTTGGATCTTGTTTGAACTTCACGTGTGCAGAGAGAGATGAGTTTTCAGATGTGTTCCTGAACCCCTGCAGCGATTTCTGGTCTGTTTTACTGCAGTGCTGCTCGAGGGCCTGAACACCTCCAGCATCCAGGCTCTGCAGCCTGATTTCTCTGATTCTCTGGATCGTTTCCTCACATTATGAAACACATGATGGAATCCACATTAGTATGACTTTATTCTTAAAATGTCTGCCCACAGATGTTTCCACAGAGCACTGAACCCCTCCATAGCTTTACTTCTGAAACTCAGAATATGGCTCTCTGCTGTTGTTTTTAGACCCAAACATGGTCATCAATAAACTCATTATCTGGCAGATGTTCAGCCACTTTAAGTTGGAACATTTCTGCAGAACCCTCCCTTAGGTATGCTGCAATAGAACAAAATGATCAGTGATCAATCTGAGCTTTGGAGTTCACAAATGAACGGCTCTCCTGAAGCTCTCCAACATTATTCACTAATGTATCCTCATCATGTAGAAACTCTGGATTAAGGGATCTGCTCTTCAGTTTCCCATTTCACTGATTTTCCTCAAGTTTTGTCCTCAGTCTTTTACCTTTTTCAGTATAGATCCTTTAAACCAGACCATTTGAAACAGTACACATCATATTTATAATAAAAATAAAGATGCAGCAAACTGTACAAAACACAAAATTTGAGTCCCAGTTCACTTGAATTCAATTTTATTTATATAGCACCAAATCATAACAGTCAACTCAAGGCATTTTATGTTGTCAGGTAACGACCATACAATGACTACAGGGGGAAACCCAGCAGTCAGAAACCTCCAGCAGACCCAGGATCAGTCATCTGCTGTGACCGGCTGGG